>NW_023330672.1:0-69069 GCF_011100685.1 Canis lupus familiaris | reverse complement strand
AAAGAAAGAAAATAAATACAGAAAAATAAAATAAAAAAAAAAAGAAAGAAAGAAAGAAAAAAAAGAGAAGAAAAAAAAAAGAAAAAAGAAACGAAACCAAGCATAGAGGAAAGACTGTGGGGACACAAGGATACACAACCACGTACAAGTTGAGGAGAGGCTTCAGAAGAAACCAACCCTGTCTACACTTCACATGATGTCTTGCCTCCAAAATTCTAAGAAAAATTTTTGTCGGTTAAGCTACATAGTCTGCAGTACTTTGTTAGGCAGCCCTAGCAAGCAACACGCTGCCCGTTCATTCCCTGCTCTACCAATACAGCAGAGATAGCATGGAATGTCCTAGTAAGAATAAAAACCTGGGGCACCTGGGTGGCTCAGCTGGTTAGGTGTCTGCCTTCAGCTCAGGTCATGATCCTGGAGTTCTGGGTTCGAGCCCCAGGTCAGGCTCCCTGCTCTGCGGGTAGTCTGTTTCTCCCTCTCCTCCCTAATTCGTGCTCTCCCTCTCAAATAAATGAAAGCTTTTAAGAAAAGAAGAAAAAACTGAGATTTACATCTACCCACTCAACCCCTTTCTTATCCCAGGAACACTTTGTTGATAAAGTCCTGGGGAGAACTCTTCAGAACACGCACACCCCGAACCAGCTGTACTCCCTGCTGCGGTTTCCTGGCACTCACTGCATGCAAGGCTTGGATTATCAGTCTCATTCCCTGCTCAGAGCAAAATTCTGTAGGATGGCTAATGTCATTCCCATTTTCAAAATGAGGACACAGAGGGCCACAGGGGAAGTAAATTCACGGAGAGTGTATGACAGATTTGGAATCTGAGGGCCCACCTCAGCCTGATGGGAGTGAGTCAAAGCTCGGTGTCACTCGTTCTGTGCTACCACTCATTCTGTGCTACCTTCTGAGGTGCTCGGCTCTGGGGACAACAGGGTCCAGGGCAAACCCAGGCAAACCCAGCAGCAAGCTGGCTTCCCCCCAAGCACGAAGGCTCCCATCTCCAGGGAGGAAGACGGGAAAGTCAAGGGAGCCCGTTTCCTTGCTGGGTCTCTCTCCTCTGCCTCCTAACTGGATGGTCTGCTCCCACACTCACTCTGCTGGATAGTTTCCCACACCTTCTAAAACTTGTCTTATCAACCCTACACTCAAAACCTTCCATCTTACCCCAGGAGGCCCAACATGATCTGCTCTCTCTCTCTCTGCCCAGGCTCCCTGAACCCATCTCCTACCTCCCCATTTCCTTTGTTCTAGTTGCATCTCCCTGCTGTTTCTAGAACCCACCAAAGACTCTCCTTGCTGTTCCCTTGTTCTCTTACTTCCCTCAGGTTTCTACTGGAACATCACCTTTATAGAAAGGCCATCCTCAAACACTCTGCTGAAAATAACTCTTTTCTCCATTAACCTTTTAGCCCTATCCCCTCCTTATTTTTCTTCATAGCACTGATCAGGCCCTTATAGTCATGTTCATTTGTCTGCTTACTGTCTGTCTCCCTTCAGTGGGATGGGAGCTCCAGAGGGCCACCCTTTCTGTTGATGTAGCACGGTCCCTAAGGCCTGGGCCAGGGTCTGGCACATAGTAAGTGCTCACTAAACCAAGGATGGATGGACCCCAGAAACTATAATAATGGAAAGCATACACAGCAGACACATAAAAAATGGCTCTATATAGTTGGTAAAAGGTGCTGTTAAGAGGCAGCCTGAGGTAGAGGGTCAACAGGAAGAACCAGGAAGGTCAGCGTGAGATTTACAGGAAGTATGACTAAGATCAGGTCATGGGCTTTATGGGGGTTACGTGGTGATTTTTAAAGTGGGTGGTGTGATGAAAGGTGGGGAAGCAGAACAGGGTGGATGACACGACCCCAAGGTGGAGACACATTCACATCAATGAGGGACTAAGCTTTCACACCTCTGGACTGCACAGAAGTGACTGATCATCCATTCTCATGAATCATGTACAACTATCAAAGAAAAGACAGGTCATTTAGGCTTGAGGAAGTATCTAAATGAAATCACCTTAGGTTTTTATGTCAATTTTAAAGTTAAAAAGGGAATACGGGGGTAGCCCGGGTGGCTCCGTGGTTTAGCGCCACCTTCAGCCCAGGGTATGGTCCTGGAGACCCAGGATCGAGTCCCATGTCAGGCTCCCTGCATGGAATGGAGCCTGCTTCTCCCTCTGCCTGTGTTTGTGCTTCTCTTTCTCTGTGTGTCTCTCATGAATAAATAAATAAAATCTTTAAAAAAAAAAAAAAAAACAATACTGGGACACCTGGGTGGCTCAGAGGTTGAGCACCTGCCTTCAGCCCAGGGCATGATCCTGGAGTCCTGGGATCAAGTCCCACGCAATGGGGCTCCCTGCATGGAGCCTGCTACTCCCTCTGCCTATTTCTCTGTTTCTCTCTCTCTCTCTCTCTGTGTCTTTCATTAATAAATAAATAAATAATTTTAAAAATTAAAAAAAAACACTGAATACTTACAGTTCTGGGTTCAAACGTATAAAGAGCTCTGAATACTTTAACTTGCCCTAAAAGAGAGGGAATAAACAACATAGGATCAATTCTTTCATTTCAAGCTTACTCTAAATCATATTGTCCATTATATTCCTCAGAATTCCCTAAGTAAAAACCCATATAAGAAATATTTTGGAATTAAGTGGAATTAACCTAAGGTGATTTCTTCCTGCAGAGAAAGTATTTTGTTAATATTTATTAAATTAAGGCATGAATCAACACATATCCCTGGGGATGATTTTTGCTCCCCTTCTCAAACAAAAGGAGCTACATAATTATTTGGACTTCATTTCTATCCTATACAGAGCCCTTCCAACCCTAATATCTAAGTTTAAAAATTGAAAGATAAACATTTTACATAAAGAGATATTTAATGTGACAATCACTGTGGTTTAATATCCTTAAATTAATAATTTAGAGTTTTATATTTTTCAAAAGAAAATACCATGGGGAAAAAAAAAAACAGAAGAAATATGTGATTCCATGAAGTCCCAAAACAGAGTGTAATAACTCAGCAAAGAGGAGATCATAAAAGCTGCCCTCAGTTTTCCCAAACAATCTTTTATTTGCCCCCTTCTTGCATTCCCATAACACCTTGTATCAGAATAAGTGATTTGCTGGCTTGTCTCATTTGATAGCAGGAACTCTGACATGTTTAATTTCCCAGCATCTACCAGGCATACAATAAGAACTTCATAAATGCTTACTAAATGAATATGTAAATAAAGAACAAATTCAAACTGTAGGAAAAAGCCTACAGATAGTAGAAAAAAAGAGAGAGAGAGAGAGAGAGGTCTTTTTAGGAAATAAATAGATTTAGCAGGAATATCAAGACAGAAGGACTACCTGTTTATTTTATTTTTAAGATTTTATTTATTTATTCTTGAGAGACAGAGAGAGAGAGAGACGAGAGAGACACAGGCAGAGGGAGGAGCAGGCTCCACTCAGGGAGCCCAACGTGGGGCTCAATCCCGGGTCTCCAGGATCACACCCTGGGCTGAAGGCACGTGCTAAACCGCTGAGCCACCTGGGCTGCCCAGGACTACCTGTTTAAAATGAGGTAACAACTACAAGAATCTTTGAGATGGCCACCTAGTATAAGAGCATCATTCAGAACCGTGGTATCTAAGGTGCGACATGGCAAGACTATTCTGGAAATGATTTACATTTTTATTTTATTCTTTTTATTTTCTATTTTAATTTGTTCCATATATCATGTTTTATAATATAACAACATAATAGGATACATATGCAACTCGTAGTACACATACATATATTGGGAGTGAATATTCAAAACCTTTTGCAGGTAGAATGCTAAACATTATGAGGGCAGGTAATGATGTTCTGTGAGTGAGATACCCAAGTAGCTAGTACAATGCTTGGCACATAGGAGGCACTCAATAATTATTTGTTGAATGGATGAATAAAAGAATGGAAACATGTACTCAAAAAAAAAAAAAAAAATCTGAGGGACGTCCTGGGTGGCTCAATGGTTAAGCATCTGCCTTTGGCTCAGGGCCTGATCCCAGTGTCCTGGGATCGAGTCCCACTATCAGGCTCCCCACAGAGCCTGCTTCTCCCTCTGCCTGTGTCTCTGCCTCTGTCTGTGTGTCTCTCATGAATAAATAAATAAAATCTTTTTAAAAAAAATCTGAAAACCAGCAGTTTAGAACAGCACTCACTGTCCAACATAACTTCATGCAATGACAGTCAAGTTCTTCCTCTGGGCTAGTTACATATAGCTACTGAGCACTTGAAACGTGGCAAGTGTGACTGTAAATTTTTAAACATTATGTGATTCTAATTCAGTTAAATTGCCAAACGTGGCTGGTGGCTAGCATATGGAACAAAACAGTCTTACAAAGTCAGAAAACGGGAAATAACCAAAATGTCCATTGAGCGGGATTATGCAAATCAACTCTGATTCATCCCCAGAATGCAGCAGACAGATCTGCAGACAATGACATATGTAGCAAAGACCCTGCAAAATACTCAGTGAGGAGAAAGCAGCTTATAGACTAGTATGCCAAGTATCATTCCGTTTATGTTGACAACACACACACACATACACACACACACATATATTCCTTGAAAAATAGCACCAACTATGGGGAATCTTCTTTATATCTACTTTACAAATACTGTTTATATTCATTACATATAGCGTGCATTACTTTTATAATCGATAAAAACAGTGAAGATACTTTCATGGTAGGTGGGGGCTGGTTTGGGAAGGTGGGGTTGGCAATCATTCTTTCTCCTAAATGTCCTATACAGGCGATCCCCGGCTAAGATAGATCCCTTGTTACTTAGCATGCTTGCAAAAACAAAAAAAACACACACATTATTTTTACAATACAAGTTCCAGTGTTACTCCTCCCCTGCTCTTCTTCTAGGGAAAGGTTAATAGAAGCAAATGTGAAATCTTTTTTCTTCTGGACTATGTTTTTTATGCACACCCGCAGCCCTGAGAAAGGAAACACCAAACGGAAGGAAGAGCTGCCAGGAGAAATAGCTGCTGACCTGATTGTCTCTCTGCGAGGGGAGATTAGTTATTGCGACTACTTCAAACTTTCCAAAGAGAAGTTACACGAGGAAGCAGTCCACTGGTGACCAAAATCAATAATGACGTTACTCTCTTGTCCCTTTGAGGGAATGGCAGCAATAAGATAGGCTATGACTAACAGTGGAAACCAGATCCAACGTGAACTTAAATGAGCTGAGATAAAACTCACTACAAATTCAAGAACCTGAGAAAAATAAATACTTGGGGTGTGACTAAGCCACTGATCTCTATAACTGTTATCTTTTGTGACTGTCCAACTTAAAATGTTCTCAACTAAAAGGAAGTGGGACATTTATTCGCATTTTGGTTTATGCTACACACTGAACATTAGGCCACTCTTTTAGGCTGTTATGCAAGGGAACATTCTCTCTCTCTCTGTGTGAAGCTGTAGAAAATACTTTCACCTCCATGATCCTATTTATCAATTCATGTTGGGACGTTAGCCTTGTGAGGCTCCTCTTTATTCCATGTATTAGAAAAGTTCTTGGCTTTAATCTATTCAATTCTCAAACCTGAGTCAAACAGAAATGAAAGAATGCCAAAGAAACAGCCAGAGGATAGGAAAGAACTGCATAAAGATGAAAAACAGATGACTTTCATGATTACAGTCTACCATCGCTTGGATAGAGTCTAAAGAGAACAATAATTAGAGATATGTAATTCATGAGCATTTTTACATCATATTTAATTCAACTGTTCTATAGGTGTACAGGTTCACACAGGGCATTAAAGGGAAGGAATCAGGGTACTCTGTGTTTCAATAGTACTGTCCTGGCGGACATCTAAAAAAAATATTGGCAAACATTGTCATCAATCATCAAGAGCAGGCATTGACCAATTGGAAATATATTTAAAGACAATGGATTCACAAACGTAAAATCTTGGTGTTCTTGGGTAGGCAGGGAGGCTAAATCAGATGCCTTCTTCCCTTCTCCCAGCACCTTCTGCCTTGACCATTTCTCTTGGAAGTCTGGTTGGCATGTAACAAAGAGAGAAAGTGGAGCTGAGAAGACTGTATGCATTACCTGAAATCACCCTGGAATTCATCCTGAATTAAGACTGGGAAGAGGCCCACCCAATCTTTTGTCTGATGCTTTCAGTGGACTCGCATGTGAATGGTATTCTGGATTCAGGAGGGCTGGCCTCCTGATGTAAGCAAGATAAGCAGATTCCCATTCCCCATTCCCCATCCCCCATCCCCCCACCTTCCCCTGCCACAGCTGGCCCTGCTGGCTTTTCACTTTGCTGGCTCCTCACCTTGCCAGGCACACCCTTCCCCTTTCTGTGCAACCCCACCCTGCCCCTACAGAGAAGGGCTGAGAGCACTAGTCATCAGCCAAACACAGTTTTCCTCTGGAGTGAAGGCTGACCCCAGACTACAGTAAATGAATCCTAGCCCACAGGGGTAGAAGCAGATAGAGGGAAGAGGATCTGGGACAGGGTCCTGTGCAGGCAAAGGGTAAGAGATTTGCTATGTCTGAATTGCCCACAGAGTATATACAGAGGCAGCTCCGCGGCCCTGAGATTGCAATTAGGACTTGGGGTGCCTATTCTAGTTATTCTCTGTCAGTGAAGGAGTAGAGGAGAAGCTCATATGATGAACCCTTATGACAGCATTAACAAAGGACCCACTGGCTATCCGGGTGGACATATCATAAACAGCAAAAGGAATGACAATTCAAAATATCTGAACTTAGTTATCTGCGACAGATCAACAATTTCATTTATATTCTGCTGAAAAACACTGGAAGGCGCAAGACATTTTAGATGGACTTCACTAAAAATGGCCATGACAACTACTGCCTACCCACTATGGTAGTTAAAACGGAAAATACTGGCAATGCTAGGTGTTCAGAAGGATATAGAACAACTAGAATTCACAGTATCAGCGGGCATGTAAATAGGCACAACTGCTAGAGAAAATTCTTTGACAGTAGCATTCATTCATTTTTTTGTAAGTCTTAACATGCTTTGACATGTTAAATTACATTTTTGGGAAGGGAACTTAATCATATCATCTTTTGTGGGAGTAAAAATGCTGTGTACAAAAAGACCCCTCTCACATGGTGTCGCTAGCCCCAGAGGACAATGAGTCTCAACATTTTTTTTAGATTTTATTTACTTATTCATGACAGACAGAGAGAGAGGCAGAGACACAGGCAGAGGGAGAAGCAAGCTCCCTGCAGGGAGCCCGATGTGGGACTCGATCCCAGGACCCCAGGATCATGACCTGAGCCCAAGGCAGATGCTCAACCACTGAGCCATCCAGGATCCCAACCACTGAGCCACCCAGGTGTCCCAGAGTCCCACATTTTTTAACTGTACACCAGGAAATGAATTAGTGGTTTTCTAAAATATTAAATAGAACGGAAATGACCAGGATACAGTACAAAGGATAGAAAGAATTATGATTTTGTGAAATTTTTATTTCATGGTGACTGGGACAGATGGATAGAGAGATGGATGTTTATTCTAGCAATTTTACCAAATACACCTTTGGCATACTGTCAACGGCCAATAGTAAAATCGGTATTTGTCAAAGCCAAATGAGGCTTTACAGAAGGGACTCTTTGGGAACAGAATAACCTGAAATTTTATTCAAAAAATTCATGATGATTACAATTCTGGCAGACCCATTTTAAAACATATGATACAAAAGGGCAGGAATCTTAATTCCTCACCACTACCAACTGCATCCTGATGAGACTTTTGCAAAACTAAGTAAGTGCTCTCAAAATTAGGTCTGTGTAAAAGCAGATATTTTGGTGTCAGCATAGCTGTTTTGCCTGTGAGGATGCTGCCAGCAAGTTAGCAAGCTTTCCTTCCTCCCTGAGAGAAACAGAGTGAGGTCAAGACTTGCCTCCTTTTCACCTCCTGGGTCTGAAGACTTGCTTAATGCTGATGGTGCAATTTCACCGAAGCCTATCCACAGAGGAGACAACGGTTTCCCCAAAATTATTAGCAAGCGTCCACTCAACATTACTTCTCAATCTACACCTATAATTGATAATATTTATTTCAGCATTTTTGGACACCTAAAATCACTGCCTTACCATCATCAATGTTTGCAATACTTTATTCTCCAGCAAAAAAAAAAAAAAAAAAAAATATAGTATATATATATATATATTTATACTCTCAATGGACTGAATTTTCATATACAAAGGATAAAAGGGGACACGGCAACAGTTACATTTACAGTAGTCACCTGTTTTTCAAAGTGAATAGTATGGTAACAAATCCAAATGGTATGCCCTGTTTGCATTACTGTTGCCACCACCCTGGTTAAACAGGAAGACTACCCGTGCGACCTATAATCCTCTCGTTCAAGTACAAGTCTAGGTGTGTCAGAAATGACACTGAAACAAGGCATTCCACCATTTGGCCAATTAGCTGAAGGTGACTGGCAGATTTAGAAAGAAATTTGAGGCTGAGGTAAACTTCCATGGATTCCTGTGGTCTAGTATGTGTTTATGTGTACTTTTGTATATATCAGATCAGTAAGTAAAATATGTATCTTCCTAAAGATCAAAATCAAAAAAAGTTTGAAAGTGACCCCTCTACACTATCTGATCAAATTGGGGGATTTGTTCAGGACTCTCTAAGAGTGAGTGATGTTCCCTCTACTTTGTGGGTTTCAAAATTCAGCTAGCATATATAAAAACTAATATTCTCCCACCTGCCCTGGGGAGTTAGAACCAATAAAGGAGCTTTTGAAAAGCAAGAAGAGGAAGAAAATTATTTGAACAAGGGAGCATCATGGAAAAATAAGAATTTTACCATATACACAGAGTTCTCCTATCTAAGAGAATGCAGGGAATATCAAACACTTCTTAATTTATACCCTTGTGGGTATGAAAAACCTGTCACCACCTTCGAATATTCTCAGGGCAAATAAAAATATCAATGTTACTTCTATTAGACATATTAAATTATTTTATTAAACATGCATGATGAAACAGGATGTTTTCTACTGAGAAACAAAACAGAGCAAGTCTATGTGATAGTATCCAAGAGTCAAGGCCATCATTTCGACTGAGCAGTAAGAGGAAACAGCTGTGCTCTGTTGGGCCAACACAAGCTCCCCTGGGCTTTGTGGATTCCAACGCCCATAAATGAGGGGGTTAGCTCAGAAGAGGCTTCTTGGTGAAGATCTCTATTCATGTCATTCCACAAAAGCTCTCTGCTCTTGAAGATAAAACACAGAGGCTGTAATCCTTGCAGAGAAAACCATCTTGTAAGCACAGCAATGTCTAAGAGTTTCCAATGCAAAGAATAAATCTCTTCCCTCAGACTTGTATTCTTGGATTAATTAAATCAAATCCAATGAATTCTATTTGCATATATGCCTTTAAAGGATATAACTAATAAAAATAAATATCAACATAATATTTCATAATACTTTCATCCCTCCTTACACCAACACCACCTCTTCCCCACTGCCTCCCCTCATTCCCTCACAGAGCCCAAAAAAAAAAAAAAAAAACTAAAGATTTGAAACGTGTCTTGATTTCAGCTGCAGGAATGGCAGACTCGTTAAAAACAGTAGCCAGTGTGTTTTCTGACAAGAGGGTTCTGTTTATTAACACTGTGCCTTTCTTACCCATTTTTTCCTTTGCTTATACTTTTCAGTGCCTTTCAGGAAACTTTGTTACTTTTACATCTTCAGGAGCCATGACTGCTGGTTATTTTATTTCTTCTCGATGGTTATAACATAAAAGTTCCAAAGAGGAGCACCTGGGTGGGTCAGTGGTTGAGCATCTGCCTTTGGCTCAGGTTGTGATCCCGGGGTCCTGGGATCGAGTCCTGCCTCAGGCTCTCCACAGGGAGCCTTCTTCTCCCTCTGCCTATATTTCTACCTCTCTCTGCGTGTCTCTCGTGAATAAATAAATTAACTTTAAAAAAAAATTAAAAAAGAAAGAAAAGTCTCAAAGAACAGAGTTTAAAGTTTCAAATGACACTCTCACTGTCAACTCTGTCTTAACTGGCTTAAAATTAGAGAGAAGCAACTGTTGCCCCCTAAAGACCCTGTACTTCCAGACAAACTGCTTCCAAAGTCACTTTGAAGAGATCACGGGAAAGAATGTTAGAAAATCTTTATTTCAGTCCTTGGAATTTAAAAAAGGCAATACTGTTCATGCCAATTTCTGCAAAAGGGAGATGAATCAAAGAGCCGACCCATGACAACTGTTACTTGATGACCCAGGAACTAAGAATGGTTTTTGCATTTTAATGGTTGGAGGGAGAAGGGAAGATCAACAAATATTAACATTTCAAGACACATGAAATTATCTGAAATTTAAATTGCAGTGTCCAAAAAAATAAAATAAAATAAAATAAAATAAAATAAATTGCAGTGTCCATAAATAAAGCTTCATTGGAACAGAGCTCATATTTGCAGTCTATGGCTGCTTTCGTTCTACGATGGCACTTAAGTAGTTGCAACAGAAACCATCTGTGACCCACAAAGCCTAAAAGATTTACTGAATGGACCTTTATAGAAGAAAGTCTGCCTATCCCTAGCCTCTGGTCCCTTTTCCTGTTAGTAACAAGTCATACCACAGGAGGATCATAACAGGAAAGTACAAATCTGCCTCTCACAGACTCCACAAGCAGTGTGGGTCTCAGCTTCATCTGATGTGAAATGATGAAATGATTGGTTATCTATAAACCCAAGGCAGAGAAAAAAGATCCCTTGTCTCTAGTACTTTTCATCCAAAATGGTATTACCCATCTCAACTCATGTTTATGGGACACTTAACCACCTGACCCATACAAAGGGCTGATTTGCCGAAACTCATTTAATCCTCAAAATAATCCTAGGCCCTTAAATACTTTATGCATTTAGCCTATTTTACAGCTGAGAAAACTGAGGTTAGAGAAGGCAAGTAGCTACTCCAGGACTACGCAGCTAGAAAAGGGCAGAGATGGGGTTTAACCGCAGGCCACTGGCTCCAGGGCTCATGTTCTAAAACTCTGGATGTGGCTCAGAGATCTGAGCTTTCAATGCCAGCACGCTGGGATGAAGTGAGACCAAACAAATCAATGTACATAAAACACTGAGTGCAGTTCCTGAGGCATTTTATGTGCCCACAAGGGTTAGCTAGTATTAATTACTATAAATTTTTGGCTAACTTCGGGGGTGATTCCTTGCATCTTTATCCTCACTAGCAAGGCAACCATTTACCCAAATCCTTTTCCTGTATATCAGAGAATTTAACAATTACAACACCCCAGCAGAGGAATTTCGATGCTTTTGTTAAGCAAACAAAGCGTAATATTTAATATTATACCTCTTAGGAGCTATTTGAGAATTCAATATGAGCTTTCAGTTGTCATTTTTCAAACCTAGAACTACATTATTTTTAATCTGCTCAAGCCACAACCACAAAATGCAACCGACCCGATGCTTTAAATAACAAGACATTCATTTCTCACAGTTCTGGAGGCTGGGAAGTCCAACATCAAGATATTAGCCAATTTGGTTTCTGGTGACAATCTTCTTCCTGGCATACAGATCGCTGCCTGCCCACTGTGTGCTCCCATGGTCTTTCCTACGTGTGCGTTCCTATGAGATTCCCTCTCATGAAACCACTAATCCCCTATCTTCATGATCTACTCTAACCCTAAATGCTTCCCCAAAGCCCATCTCCAAACACCATCACTTTGGGGGTTAGGGCTTCGACACATGAACTCTGGGGGCACAGAAACATTCCGCCCCCAACAGTTATGAATATAGAATTACAGAAAAAACAGAACATGTTACGTGTACACATTTTGATGTGTACAACATTATTGTTGAACAAAGAGGTTTTAAGAAAAGGTTTATTGGGACCTTTAAAACTCAGCTTTTGGCTGGGGGGCAGGCGCCTGAGTGGCTCAGCTGGTTAAACTTTTGACTCTTGATTTCAGGTCAGGTCACGATCTCGGGGTCATGAAATGGAGCCCGGCATCAGGCTCTGTGCTAAGCAGGGAGTCTGCTTGAAAGTCTGTCTGTCTGTCTGTCTCTCTCTCTCTCTTTCTCCCTGCCCTTCCCCCAACCCTAGCACACACTCCCCTCTTCTCTCTGTAAAAAAAAAAAAAAATCAGCTTTGGGAGATGCTTACATTTTAATGTCACATAAAAGAGTACTATTACATTTACAGTCACCTGTGTAAAACAAAGATATACAGAAAAGAAACAGTAGAAGAAAATAATAGCAAAATGCTCACAGTGACTTTGGATAATACAAGCCATGCTTATTTTCTTCCTTTATTTTCTCAGTTGTCCACAAAGAATAAGAATCCCATACACACTTAGGAAAACATGTTTTCTTTTAATGCCCTATTGAAGCACAACTTACATGTTATTTGTACACTATTCATTAGCAGGATATTTTTATTTTTTAAAGATTTTATTTATTTGAGAGAGAGAGAGAGCAGAGAGAGTGCATGCACACACCACACACAGGAGCAGTGGTAGGCCAGAGGGAGGAGAGAATCTCAAGCAGATCCCACACTGAGCACTAGAGGCCAACACAAGGCTTGATCTCACAACCTTGACATCATGACCAGAACTGAAATCAAGAATCAGACACAATGACTGAGTCGCCTAGGCACCCCAGGAGGTATTTTTTTTATTATGAGTCCTCCTTGTCTTTTTTTTTTCCTCTTTGTCTCCTTGATCTCACAACACACACACACACAATCACTGAGGAGACAAGGAACCATAATGCCCACTGTGCTCAGAGGAGTGAGAATATGGGTGGCAAGAAACACAGATAGTGGGGAGATTTGTAGGCCATGCAAGCTGTACCAGAGGTGGCATCCACTTGCTTTTGCAAAGATGAGAGGTGTTGTCAATGAAAGAGGCACAGGGCAGACCGAGAATATGGAGCCCAGTATAGACAGAGGCCTGGAGGCCAGGAGGGTGGTGTTGGAAGTCAAGGAGATCTACCAGCCTGAGGCCTGGTGGGAGAAACAATGACTGGAAGAAGAGACTATGGTAGACAAACCAGAGATTTCTCAAATGTTTCTGAGATCCACATTTAGAAACATATTGTACATCAGGGCTCAGGAAACACACACATGTGTACACAACTAAAAAATGTTTCATAAAAAAACACTTCTCCTTATTTTGAGGGATTCTCTCTGATATTTTCCATTCTTGCTCAGCTCTCTTTCCTTCTTTCTTATTAAGATTCTTTCCTTCTTTCTTATTAAGATTCTAGTCATGACAGGGGCACCTGCTAGTCGATTAAGCCTCCAATTCTTGGATTTGGCTCAGCTCATGATCTCAGAGTTGTAAGATCCTATCCCCACAAAGGGCTCTGCACTCAGCACAGAGTCTGCTTGAGATTCCCTCCCTCTCCCTCTGTCCCTCCTCCCTATGCTCACTCACACACTCTCTCTCTAAAATAAAGAAATCTTAAAAAAAAAAAAAAAAGATGCTAGTCATGACAAACTATACAGACTATACAGACCTACCACGAGGTCACCACGAGGTCTGAAAAAACACCAGGCCAGGGCATTTAATATAGGAATGTGTATAACCAGTGTCCAGAGACCAAATAGAAATTTATTCAGATTTAGATATCTGGTACTCCTGGCAGTAATGAAACACTCTCAGAATATAAAATATTAAAAATGGCCTTGGAATTATTTTTAATTCAAGAGAATTTTTTTGTATTTGAGCAAAATAAATGGACAGGCTTAAACTTCAGACTTTATGAACACCCAATTCACTGGAAAATTAGTTGTATTTAGAGATAAAAAAGTTGCCCCCCCCCCCCAAAAAATGGCCTTGGTCTTAGCCCTCTAAGACAGACTCATACTAGCAAGACAACATGATGATAAAAATGTTCCCTTTATTTAAAACAGAATCCCTGGGATGCCTGGGTGGCTCAGTCAGTTAAGGGTCTGCCATCTGCTCAGGTCATAATCTCAGGGTCCTGGGATGGAGCCCCCACATCCAGCTCCCTGCTCAGCAAGGTGTCTGCTTCTCCCTCTCCCTCTGTCCCTCCCCCTGCTTGTGCATGCTCATGCGCTCTCTCTCTCTCTCTCAAAAATAAGTAAAAATCTGAAAAATAAAATAAAAATAAATAAAACAGAACCCCTTTAAAACCTGATATAGGGGCATAGGTATACACTGTATCTAAGAACAAAACAAGAAACTCTCTAGAGACATAGACCCAAGCTTAGGCAAGGTGCTTACTGGAAGCTTACCTGATAGACACCTAGAGGCCAGAGCATTTTACTACTATGAGGGAGGGCATTTTACCATTTTTAGGCAACTTGAGAACTCTCATAGAACAATACAAAATCTGGATGAATGAGAAAATTACCAAACACAGGAGGAAAAACTAATTAGAGAGCAATGAATAAGCAATAACTTGAAACTGAGCTCTTCCCCGTTCAGAAAACAAAAGAATTCAAATTTTCTACTGCAGCACATACAAGAAACTGCCAAAACCCATACCCAAATTACGACAGAGCCAAAACCAGGGAGTGGGTTCAGAGGGGCCATCTATAGGAAACCAACAAGACATCTACCATAGTCTCTTCTTCCAAGATCATCTACTTACTAAGACAACAGACTTTAAACTGAAAATTATTTCCCTAATTTCATCCTCAAGATACACAACAGTGCTTCCTCACAAGGTTTATTAAGTGCTCCTGAGGGTGACATTCTGATCTTGTGAAAGTGGTGAGCATTGCCTGGTGGACCTAGAAACAGTTAGGCAGGACACCTTGGGGGCATTTCCACAAATGGCTCCTTGTTGAAGGTTTGGACCAGGCAGGGGGGATGCTCCAGATGATCAGTTCCTTCTTCCAACTTGCCTGGTCACCAAAGTCAAGACTGTTTATAAAAAGGAGGGGCTAGTAGAGGTCTGGACATTTGGGAAGACCCAAGGAGTCCAAGTGATTCCCAGGGAAGGCCAGGGGAGAACGTTAACCCAAAGAAATATTCAGGTATTTTCCAAACCAGATCAGATATTGGGAGGAGGAGAAGGACATGAAAGAATGGAGTTAGATTTCCCCAAGAAAGTGGCAAGGCAGGACAAACGAAAAGCTGTGGTTTTCTGGAGTTGTAATTAAGAGTGAGTAATTATAGGACTGTTCTTATGAAAATCTCCCTTCTACTCAAGCCCTGGGCAGGAGCAGTGATATAGCACTGCTGGGGGTCATATACTTATATCTAGCGACTAACCTCAGCTACTCTAAGACACACAGCACCTTTCACACCCACTCCTGAGGTCACAAGGTACTCCTGGATTCTAGGTGTGTGTTGTTAACTCCTTTTCATTAACGGATGCCCAGAAGATCATTTATCCTTTTATGAACGTGGGGTCATCAGTGGGGGACTGAGATACTGGAATTTGCCCTAAGACGTCTAGGAATACCCCCACACCCTCTCAAAACCTTGAGTCTTAAGAAACATTTGCAGTTTATACTGTGAACGGGTGATAGTGAAAATCACTTCTGTCCACAGGGACAGAAGAGGAAAACTCAGTGCTCTCTAGAACAGTGGCTTCCCACCAATCTGCAGTGGTTGTGTAAATTGCAGGCTTTCATAATAATTACTAGGAATTTGCTCTCCTTCAGTACCCACTGTCCAGCTGCAAAAGGAACCTGCCTTCTCTCATCATCTGCTCTAACAAGTTGCAGTTCTTTACCTGTGGTCTTAAGACATTTGGTAGAACATTAATATTAGATTTGTAATTATGAACAGAATTTTTTTTTGAGTTCTAAAATTATAGCAACGGCGCCTGGGTGGCTCAGTTGGTTAAGCATCTGCCTTAGGCTCAGGTTATGACCTCAGGGTCCTGGGATTGAATACTGGGTGGGGCTCCCTGCTCAGCGGGGAGTCTGCTTCTCCCTCTCCCTTTCCCTCCTGCTTGTGCTCTCTTGCTCACTCTCTCAAATAAATATAAAATTTTGAAAATAAATAAACAAAATTATAGCAATAACATTTCTTCTCATCAATATAATGCTGCAGTCTTAAATTTGTCCTTATATCCCTATGAATATATAAACGTTATTTTCTTTAAAAAAAAAAAAAAGAAAAAGAAGGCTTCTGGTTTCTGTGAGCACTATATAACTTACAAAGTAAAAAGTGGGCTAAGAATCACTCTCTTAGAGGAAGAATTTTCCATCTTTCAGAGAGAAGCTCTGAAACCCACCTTCCTGGAATGAATTATGAGAATTCCTACAAAGCAAGCTCTGACCTTGAACCTAAAACGGTCACCTCCAAAACAGACAGGAAAAAATAAGATGGGAGAACAATATTTTCCACAAGACTTAATTTCAAAAAACTAGCAGAATATATACTTTCAAAGCTCAAATCTACCAACTTGCTGTCACTATTTATAATTAACTTTATATATTTTCCAAACTTTATAAGTCCTCAATGTCACAAGAGCTCCTCATGAATGACTTTTTTTTTTTTTCCCCAAGGATCCCATTGGAATCTCATGGGATGCATTTCTGCAGGGCCACCCAGCAGCTGGTTGTCTTCCTCTAGGCAACAGTGAAAAAAAAAACCAAAACAACACACACACAAAAGCAAACTCTACTGTCCTGTGTAGCTAGAGTCTAAATGAAATCAGATTAGGTCTAATTAAGAATATATTATGTTGGGGCATCTTGATGGCTCAGTCTGTTAAGCATCTGACTCTTGATTTTGTCTCAGGCCATGATCTCGGGTGTCATGAGATCGAGATCAAGCCCTGCAACAGGCTCTATGCTCAGTGGGGAATCTGCTTGAGATTCTCTTCCTTTCCCTCTGCCCCTCCCCCTCCCCTGCTGGTGTTTGAGCTCTCTCTTAAATAAATAAATAAATAAATAAATAAATAAATAAATAAATAAATAAATCTTTTTAAAAAATATAATATATTATGTCTCTACCCTAACCCTCTTCCTATCCTCTCCCCTCTGTCAGCCCTTAAAGCATTTAATCCTTCCATCTGTGGACATTTACATGGTCCTGAACATTGAGAGTAGCAAGACAATGGGTAGAGGGGTCATGGGGCTGGCTCTAGAAGCAGCACAGGATGAAATTATGTAGAAACTTGAGGAATTAGTTGAAAAGCCAGTCTAAGGCAATGAAGAACTGGAAGCCAATGAAGAAACTGAGGATCAGAGTGGTCTAAAGTCTTACTCATCAAGGTTACTTAGTAAGTTAATAAAAAAAAATGGGGCCAGAACTTTATTCCAAAGCTAATGTCCGTTTTCCATTACTATCTATTCTCTGCCTCTTGCAAATCACAGCTTGGTCTTACAATATCTTTATGTAGCCAATCTTTATGCCTAAAGTCCTACCATTAGAGCAGTTCATTTGAAAAGGGAATTCCTCTCAGGAACCTTGTATTTAGTTTATCTTATTTAAGCACCTTTGGGAAGAGGATTTTGAGAAATCAGTGACTGGTTTAACACTGCAGGTAAATGTGTTCATCAGATGTGAAACTGAGTTTGTTCTCAGAGCCCTGTGGAATTAAAGAGTAGAAGAAACCAAGTTCTGAGCAATGTCAGAGGAAAACCAGGACAGTCTTAAGCCAGGTACTCTTACAAGGCTCTCTAGACAAGTGGCCCTGGTCCCCTGGAGGTGCCATAATCAGAGTTTAATCAACAACAGCTGGCTACAGCATTCAGGTCTGCCAAAGGTTAGTTCTGGAGAAGGAAGGGAGACAAGGGGAGTTTAAGAGTAGACACAGAGGGCGCCTGGATGGCTCAGTTGAGCATCTGACTTCAGCTCAGGTCCTGATCCCAGGGTCCTAGGACTGAGCCCCGTGGAGGGCTCCCTGTTCAGTGGGGAGCCTGCTTCTCCCTCTCCCTCTCTGCCCTCCTGCTAATGCTCTCTCTCTCCCTCTCTCAAATTAAAAAAAAAAATAAATAGAGTAGATACAGATCCACACTAATCTTCAGGTCATAGTACATCAAAAAGGCACAGGTATATTAGCCGAAGGTCCACATGATAGGGAGCATGTATCCAAGAATGGGAAAAGCAGGCCAAGAGCAAGGACCAACTAAGTAGCAGATTTCCCAATGCCAGTAAACAAGAGTGCTAGCCCAAATGTCACGACACAGGAGAGACCTAGTACCAAGCAAAAATCAGAAAATGGGCAGGAGCCCATTGTGGAGAATAGAACTCAACCCTTTAAAGCCCCAATACTTAGGGAGAGAACCAGTCCTCGAGAGTAGGAAGGCATCAGGCAAGGACCAGAGGCAGCCCTGTGGTGGGAACAGGCTCCCTAAAAGAGGCAGTGGGCAGTCACCCTAAGCAGTGACGCCCACCTCACAGCTCAGCTTGATGTAGGCCCATGTTCCACTTGGCAGCTGCTTGGGTGACTCAGATTTAGAACCTGAGTGCAGAGGAATCAAAGAGAATGATTTCTTTCCTACCAGAAAAAAAGGTTGAGAACAACGTCAAGACTGACACACTATTCAGAAAATGAACTCTGGAGGGATAGGTTTCTGTTGCAATGTTCCATGGCTAGTTTCCTTCGAAAGAAGAGGAAAGAAAGAAAAAAGAAAAAGAAAAAGAAAAAGAAAAAGAAAAAGAAAAGAAAAGAAAAGAAAAGAAAAGAAAAGAAAAGAAAAGAAAAAAAAGAAAAGAGAAAAGAAAAGAAAAGAAAAGAAAAGAAAAGAAAAGAAAGAAAAGAAGAGAGAGAGAGAGAGAAAGAAAGAAGAAAGAAAGAAAGAGAGAGAAGAAAGAAACCAGCTCCCAGTTTGTCCTACTGACAAACTTGCACTGACTCATCAGAACAGCAGGCTCAAATGCAGCCACGGAATCCTGTAAACCTGGGTATGCCACATTTTAGAGAGTGTCATAAGATTGTGGTTTTCTCAAGCAAAGAAATCTAATAAGACTATGTGGAATCTTCCAAATCTGGAGTCTGAGATACCTGCCAACTGTGGCAAAATGCCAGAGGGGCTCTGCTCAGCCTGGCCGCCCCTACCCAAGCTCGGAGAGCTAGGACTTGGAGGTGTGTCCCCTCAAAAACAGAGTGGGTCAGGAAGCTTCTTAGAAGACACAGCCACTCCAGAATACTCTCCAGGAAGAAGTCATTCCTTTGTTTCATGCAAGTGAGTTGATTTCAGTCTCTCTTCCCCAGTAAGAAAATCCCTTAATAGAATCCATGAGTTTCCCAGAACCAAGCAAAACTCCTGGAGTGGAAGGATGCCAGAAAGACCTCAAGACTGCCTTCAGGTCCCCCAAAGAGGCCTGAGACAGACCTTCTAGGAGGAGAATAAACCAGCTGGTCTCTAAGGCCTTCCTTAATTTAAATTCAAATCACCTCAGGCTCCTTGGAAATCAGGACCCAGAGACTAGGAAAGGACCCCATTCAGTGCATTCTTCAGGCCCAAGAATATTAAATCAAAGTAGTTTATCAAATTCTAAGGGATGCTTATGAGTTTTAAAATCCCACGCAAATCAAAATGCACAAATACAAAACTCTCCCCCCAACACCTACCCCAAGAGTAAGTTGAGGCATTTGCCTTGTGACTTTCTAAAAATCCTACAGATGCCCCAACGGAAAATGGGAAATGACTAGCAAGAGTCCATTAAGAGGAAGTGGCCTCGGCGGTCCCACCAGTGACTGCAGTGACTTGAAGCTGTGACCCTGTTTGACACACAGCTGCCCCTAACACACCACAGCTATTGTTAACATCCTGAAAACAGATTCGCAGAGACATGCACAGAGGACTGACATGAGGGCACTCCAAGTCTTACTTCTGTGTGGAAAGTGTGGTTTTCCACCAACTGGATGGAAATGGATTTCTCTTTAATTTGGAACAAATTTCTCCAGCTCACGGCTTCCATGTGTGCACAGCAAGCTGCTCTGGGAGAAGCTCAGCCCTATACAGTCAGGCAAGTGAAAATAAGAGGACATCATGTGATCTCATTTTGCCCGAGTTAAATGACATTCCCCGCTCTTTTGCCTACCAAACTCTGACACAGCATTCCAGGCTCTGCTTAAATTTCCCCTCGGTGACACCCTCCCAGCTTCCTCAAACTCCCTGCCTCGGACTACCCAGCCTTTGGAGCCCTCTCCCCATCACACGCACCATAAAGTTTCTGTGTAAGGCATGCTCACACATTTCTGGTAGGAAGGTAAACTGGCAAAACCTTTCCGGAGAGCATTTTGGAAACGTCTATGAAAATGACAACACGCCTACCCTCTGATACGACACTCCCACGGCCTGGACTTTGTCCTGTGCATTTACTCACAAGTAAGCAATGCGGTAACTACCTAAACGTGGAAACAATCCAAATGTGCATTAATGTGGGTCTGATTAAATAGATTCGATGGAATATCATGCCTTGTTCAAAAGAACAGGAGGAGCTCTCTTTGTACTGTTTTCTCTAATTTTTCCCCAAACTCCTTTAATATTTTTGATCATCTTTCTTTTTTTTTTTTTTTTTGGCAGTTTTTTTTTTAAATATTTCTTTTTTTTTTTTTAAGATTTTATTTAGTTATTCGGAGATGCAGAGAGAGAGAGAGAGAGAGAGGCAGAGACACAGGCAGAGGGAAAAGCAGGCTCCATGCAGAGCCTGACGTGGGACTCGATCCTGGGTCTCCAGATCACGCCCTGGGCTGCAGGCGGCGCTAAACTGCTGCGCCACCGGGGCTGCCCTTTTGGCAGTTTTTTTTAAGTATTGACAAACTTCTAGAAAATCTTGATGTCGGGACACCTGAGTGGCTCAGTGATAGAGTACCTGCCTTTGGCTCAGGTCGTGATCTAGGGTCCTGCGATCGAGTCCCACATCAGGTTCCCTGCATGGAGCCTGCTTCTACCTCTGCCTGTATCTTTGCCTCTCTCTCTCTCTCTCTCTGTGTGTCTCTCATGAATAAATAAATAAGATCTTAAAAAAAAAAAAAAAGAAAGGAAATCTTGATGTGACAGCTCACATCAGCCCACTGAAAGTTATTTCTCCATCCCTCTCCTTCCCTCCCTGTCTCTGTCTCTTGTATTTTGTCTTCCTCTGAGCATTAAACAACTGAGCACAACTTTGGCTGTGGTTTTCTTTCTTTCTTTCTTTCTTTCTTTCTTTCTTTCTTTCTTTCTTTCTTTCTTTCTTTCTTTCTTTTTAAGATTTATTTATTTATTTATCCATGAGAGACAGAGAGAGAGAGAGAGAGAGAGAAAGGGGCAAAGGGAGAAGCAGGCTCCATGCTTGGAACCCAACCCGAGACTTGATCCCGGGTCTCCAGGATCACACCCTGGGCCGAAGGCAGCGCTAAAGTGCTGAGCCACCCAGGCTGCCCTTGGCCATGGTTTTCACTGGACAGGAGATATGAGGTAAAGGGAATCAAAATATGCCACCCCACAGTACGCCACTTTGGTATAAGAATTATTTTAAGGGGTGCCTGGGTGGCTCAGTTGGTTAAGCATCTGCCTTTGGCTCAGGCCATGATCCTGGGGTCCTGAGATCAAGCCCCAAGTCGGGTTATGCACTCAACGAGGAGTCTGCTTCTCCCTCTCCCTCTGTACCGCCTCACCTCTGCTCATGTTTGTTCTCTCGCTCTCTCTCAAATAAATGAAATCGTTAAAAAAAAAAAAAAATTATTTTGAGCTGAAGGCAATTGAGGAAAAAGCAGATACAAAAGAACTCTCTGCCTCCCTCTCATGTGCCTAAAAGCAGGGCATAAATTCCCCTTGTGAACTGAGTTCTGCCGTCATACGAGAAGGAGAACTCTTATTATCAGATGAAGATGGTACCTAAATGTGTCTGCATAAAGAAACCTTACTAAAATAACCCTTACCGTTGACTAGTTTCCCCATATATTTACTTTCCCACAACTTACTGCCCGCAGAAACCAAAACCTCTTTTTCCTTTGCTAGTCACTGCTCCACAATGTAACACCCTTTGTTAAAATGGCACATAAGCTTCCAAATCTAACCCTTCTTTGGACTCTCACCTCTTTTCTGCATCGCCCCTGTGCAGGTAAACCTGAAAACACCAAACTTGTATCCCTTTTCTTCTCGTTAATCTGGCTTTGTGTCAGTTTAATTTCCAGGACCCAGATACAGAACATTAGAGGGGAGAGGAAAGATTTTTTCCTCCCTTACACAGGTGTGTCAGAAAAGTTCACTGCACTAATCACACTGTAGTCTAGCTATGTGAATGCTGAAACACAAGAGGGACGTGACTGCCCGGAACTAGTACTGATGGATACTGCCCCTAGCTTTTGCTGCCTTATAGTGAAGCTGTAAGATGTATCCAACCATGGCTTACCCTGCCTTCGTCAAGACAAAGACTTTATTATATATCAAGGCTGTTTATTGGGCAACCCAGGTGGCTCAGCGGTTTAGCGCCACCTTCGGCCAAAGGTGTGATCCTGGAGACCGGGATCGAGTCCCATATCGGGCTCCCTGCATGGAGCCTGCTTCTCCCTCTGCCTGTGTCTCTGTCTCTCTCTCTCTCTCTCTCTGTCTTCAATCATGAATAAATAAAATATTTTTTTTAAAAAAAGACAATGTATTGGCCATGAATAATAACTTCAGTTGCTGTAAAGTTGCAAGAAAATAAGAGGCTATTCTACTCTCAAAAAGTGTCTAATGGTCTAATACAGATGTGTTGAAAGGGGGGAGTTCTACAACACAATTGCAAATAATACAACCACAAGTTAGTAAAGGCAGCTGCCCAACAAAAGCCAGTCCAAACTAATAGAATCTTCATAGATTTCTCTGCCCAAGAAAATCCCTTCCACTTAAAGCTTGTGTTTCATTCCCAGGTCAAACCAACCACTTCCTAGCTCTCAGACCTTAAGTGGTTTACTTAACCTCACAAAGTACTACCTCACTCATAAAATGGGGATATTAGGACCCACCTCATTGGGAAGTTAATATAATTAAATGAGATGGAGCATACAAAGTGCTTCGCACAGTACCTAACACTTAGGGCCAAATAGATGTTAACTATTACTATTACAATCATCATCATCATTCTGGAATTTTCAAAATGTTTCCCAAACTTTATTCTGCCACCAGGCATAAATGGAGCACGATGTTTATGAAGGACACTATCCATGTGCATACTCCTAGCCAACCCCATACTCTCACCTTTGACTAATTCATTTATTCGGGGGGTGGGGGGGAATACACAAAAGTTCAGATCATCTTAGATGAAGACTTTTTTTCCTCTCAATAATGTTATATAAGCAGCATATGCATGACATCTTTGAAGTTTATGATGTTTTTACTATAAATACAAAAGAACCCCAAATACTGACAATTTGTCTCTTCAAAGTCCCATGAATTTATTTTCCTAAGACACATAAAATATTTATGCTGCTTTTTACTTCCACCACCCAAATCAATAAGCCATTTGACAGAATTGGTCAAGGTCACACATCAGGCTTCCGACTACAATGGAGGGATATCAAACCGGCTTAGAATGAGATGATTCTAGTCCAAATCTCACTCAATATCCTTTGGCTGGTCTTTACAGAATAAAGTCTCAGAATGAAGTCTCTTTTGAAAAAAGTCTTTGTGAGAACACAGTTGTCGTCTACACTGTGTCAAGTCTGGCAGGTTCACCCTAATTGAACTGTGAAGGCTTGGGAGGGTGGCTGACAAGAACCATAATGCTATATGGATAAACTGAGAGGCCGCATTGGTCCCAAGGAGGTAGGAGGGTCCCATGAAGAATGAGATGAAGACCATGAAATCGTGACACTTTTTAGCAGACTGATCCCTATGGTGGCAGCTAACAATTAGAGGGGAGAGTTTCAGTGACAGACCTTGAGTGGCCAAAAGTGACCCTATAAAAAGACATCAGTAAGCAAGGAAAGGTCAAGTGTGACAACTGATTTGTCAGAGCATAGGCAATAGTACATCCACAGTAGGAAACAGGCTAATCAACAGTAAAACACTTGAAACTGAAACTGAGACACCATTCTGAGGATAATCATTTGTATTTTCTCTTTTTAATGAAACAGAATTGAAGAAGAAAAATAACACCTGAGAGAAAGAAGTGATTATCACTAGACAGGTAGGGATGATCTTTTTTTCTATATGTATTTTCTAAACTCTCTAAAACAAAAATATGTATTACAAGGTTTGAAGAAAAAAAGAAGAAGAAAAAAATTATCACTTTTACTTTTAATCACGAGATTTTTTCCAAACAAAATGGGTAAGATCAGTCATCCAATTACAGATATGAGTCAATTTAGATATTATCTATATTACACCTAAATCTCCCCCATCAGATTCCATACTTTCATGTATGAGACCTTATTTTATTGTTCCTGGGAACCCCAATGTCTAGCACAAGGCCTAAAATATTAGCTCCATACATATATATATATATATACATACATATTTTTTTAAGACTTTATTTATTTATTCATAAGGACACAGAGAGAGAGGAAGAGACACAGGCAGAGGGAGAAGCAGGCTCCCCTCCAGGAACGATTTGGGACTCGATCCCAAACCCCAGGATCACACCCTGAGCCAAAAGCAGATGCTCAATTACTGAGCCACCCAGGCACCCCTTAACTGCATATATTAAGAAATGTTTAGCAAATGGATTTTGGACATGGCCACAAACCCAAAGTCTGATATAACCTCAGGAAGGTGCAAAAGAAAATGGTACTTTTATGAGCTATATGCCGATCATCCCAAAAGATACTTTTATCCACATTATAGCTTAATGTCCCTTGCTATTAAAATCTTCCATGAAGTCCTTTGTCCTGCCTCCTAGTCCCTCCCTTTAGCCCTGCCTACAGAACTGAACCATGCTGTTTTGCCTGGGTCTTGCTCTGCAGGAAGCTATAGGGACCACCACTATCATGTCCCGCTTGTGTTTCTTGTAGAGATGTCTGGTCCACTCCAACACTTTGAGAGGGCCCAGGGGAAGTTTATTTCAGATCTCAGTGCCTTTAAAATAACTCCTCCTTGAGAAAGGAACACATTTTATTTTTACAAAGAGTAGGAATCCTATAATTGATCTTTTATCTTTATGCTGGAAGCCAAGAGCCAAATCTACAGCCACCCTTTAGAAACCCTGGCAGACCTTAGGACACACATGTCTGTAAGCTAACTTTTCCTCTGGTTTCCTCTTATTATTCTTCCCTCCCTCTACAAGGCTGGCTTGCTTGCTTTGTTCCTTCCTTCCTTCCTTCCTTCTCTCTCTCTTTCTAACTCTCATTTGGGAGGAGGCCAGTTATAAACAAACCAAGAACCCAAAAATTAAATACAACCCCCTATTCCAATTTCCAAGATGTTTCAGACATTTTTCACCCTCACTTCCTGCCTGCAGGACAAGAAAGTAAAGCTCACTCTCCTCACAGCTACCAACCAGGGAGTGACCTTTATGTGCATCTGTGACCAGAAGATCTGAGGACCGGAGGCACTTTCCTTTTCTCTTCCACCCACCAGCTCTAAAATACACAAGACCACGCATGTCAATGGTACACAGTGACGTAAGGCAGGAAAGCATTATGATTCTGAAGTCTGGAGACCTGGATGCTAATCCTGCTTGCTCCTTCCTACCAGGCTGCTAACCCTGAGCGAGTGACTTAACCTTTCTGTGCCTCGCCTTAATATCCCAGCCTGTGCAATGGGAACAATAACGGGGCTGACCTCACAGGGTTGCTGTGAGGAGTCAATGAGTTAATACATGTACAGTGATTAGATCAGTGCCTGGCACACAGTAAATGTGGACCAGGACTATAATAGGGCAGTTTTGTTTTCCATTAAGCCAGGCCACCCAATGTTTCAAGTCTGATTGAAAGTAATATTTCTCATTGTCAATTCGTAAACTAACACACCGATTTCTACAGTGACCGTGAGCTTCGATCTCATTCATCAATCAGCGTGGAGCCAACGCTCTCTCTAAAACGGCAGATATTTTCAACCCTTTGCTTTCTGACTTGCTGAAGAGAAGGAGAAAGGGGAAAGCAGCGGTGTCCAATCACCAAAAACTGGTTTCTAGGAGTGTATCCCCAACTGGTAACTGTATGATCCTCCACCCAAACTGGCCTCTGCACCAGTACTCACGGTCACACTCCCACGGCTTGGCCAACCGCTCCTCCAGCTGCAGCACAGATACCACTTAAAAGCTTAAAAGTCTTGAGGCGCGGGGGGGGGGGGGGGGGGGGGGGGGGGGGGGGGGAACCTCAAGAACAACTAAGTTCTAAGTTCTCAGGACATTCTTTAAAATAAAGTACTTTGTTTAGCCATCAAAGAACAACTCAGCTTTGTTGGATACTCGAAGTCTGATTTACATCTGAATTTAGAAGGCTGCCACCTCCCACACGTGCACTTAAAATGCTAACTTCTCATCAGATTCCACCTAAAAAGAAGCCCAGAGCCCAATACTAGCCACACCCCGTCTTTGCTCACCGCAAAGTCAAAGTCCCAGCAACTTCCTTCACACCCGGCCCACTTAAAAAAAAAAAAAAAAAAAAAAAAGGCAGGCCCTCAGTGAATGACTGTCCTTTATATGAGTATGCACATAATTTTCACATCAAATGGCTTGAAAAGGCCACTGTATGTACGATGGCGAAGACAGACAACTAGATAATCATGGAAGGTGTAGTGCCTGCAGCCAAGGTTACTTCGAAATTTGACGTTAAATGGGTATGTATCAGCTCGGGCTATACTGAAGTTAGAGGAGATTCGAAGAAAAGACCCGGGAGCGTATCAAAGCTATTTATTTGCCACTTCCTACGTTTCCCGTGATGACTCGCCAAATGAACGCACGAGTTTGTTACAGCCTTGAACTGAACTACATGGGTCCCTCCACATTCTCCTCTCTCCCTGTCGCAGAAAACGAACAGACTAAGGGCCAAGAGCACAGCTTTGACGGCAAATTCACGGCGGGGGCGGGGGCGGGGGTGGGGGCGGGGGTGGGGGCGGGGGCGGGGGGGAGGCAAAGGACTCGTCCTGCGTGGCTGTCGCTCCCGAAGGGCTGTTGCCGCCGCCCGGACTTCCCTCGCCGCGAGCTCGCGTACAGTCTTCTAAATGCTTTTTTCCAAGATCCCGGGGCCACTTCGGAGGCGCTGGTCTCCAAAGCCCCAAAGGAGCCTCGCTCACCCACCCCACCCTGCAAGCGGCGCACTTCCCGTTCGCTCCGGCCGGTCAAGAACTCTAACCTGACAGTGACACACACGAGAAAGAAAAAAAAAAAAAAAAGAGGAAGTGACCAAAAGCCCATTTCAAGGCACACATAGACATTTTTTTTTTCCTTTTTCCCCTAAAGGGATCAATATCCCTGTCTTCCAACCAAGCCTCCAAGGGCCCGGGGCCATCACCCCTACTGGAAGGTCGCAGCGAATGACAATGTTGCGAAATCCAGGGAGGGGCTCCTCTTTAACATTTTTTTTTTTTAAATCCTCGAAATCGTCGTCCAAAACGAGCGACCCCTCCGTGCAGCGCACGCAACAAAGCGAGGCGTGCAGGCGCGGGGGCTCCCGAAAGCGAAGCTCCGGGCCGGGCGGCGGAGGAAGCGCAGGGCGCCGGGCGGCGGGGACCCTTACCTGGTTTGACCGGTTTGGGCGGCGGCTTCGACATCGCGCCTCCCCGGGCGGCTGAGCGTCCTCGCCGCGCACGCAAAGCCAACCGAGCGCCCCGCCGCCGGCGCTCCCGGGGCCCCCAAGCTCCTTGGCGTCCGGCTCGCAGCCGCGCGCCTGCAGGGACCTGCGCCCACCGCCGGCCGTCGGACGAGCGCACGCAGGCACAGCCGCCCGCCCCGCCCCGCCCCGCCCCGCCCGCCCCGCGCCCCGCGCCCCGCGCCCCGCCCCGCCGCGCCCCGCCCCGGGGCCGCCCGAGCCGCCCGAGCCGCCCGAGCGCGCGGCCCGCCGACGAGGAAGTGGCCGCCGGCTCGCCGAGCGCTCATTGGCTCCCGGGCTGGCAGCTGCGGCGCGGCGGGGGCGCGGGCGGCGCGCACGGCGGCGGGAGCGCGCCGCGGCCGAGGGCGGGGGCGGAGAGCGCGGGGGAGCGAGGTGCGCCGAGGTCGCCGGAGCCCCGCCCCGCCCCGCCCCGCCCCGCCCCGCGGGCGCTGCAGCCGGTACCGCGTCCGGCCCGGGGCGCGACGGATCGCCTCGGTTGGCCGCCCGGGCCCCGGCAGGGGCGCGCAGGGAGGGGCGGTGGGCCTCGAGGCGAGCCGGCCGCGGGGGTCGCGGGGGTCGCGGGGGTCGCGGCGGGTCGGCCCGGCGATCTTGAGCCGCTCGGCCTGGGAGGGCCCGGCCCCGCGCCCGGTGAGTACCTGCGCGACCCGGCCGCCGAGGCCCGCGGCTGCAGCCTGCCCGCGCCCTGCAAGCCGCGCGGGGCCCTGCCGCCCGGACGCGGACAGAGGGCCTGCCGGGTCGGGGACGGGGACGGGGACGGGGACCGCGTGCGCGGCGAGCTGCTCCCACGCCGCGTGAGACACAGGTTGTGGAGACAAGTCTCCAGGCTCGGGGCGCCAAGTCTTGGTCCCTAAGGGAGGTCGCAAACTTTTATCCCCAACCCGCTTGCCACCTGCTAACTGGGGACGGTTTTTTACCATTTTAAATGGAGGAAAAGAAATCAAAAGATCTGGGGGCGCTGGGAAACTATAAGAAATTCGGATCTCGGTGTCCACGCTCGTTTGCTTATGTAACTAACGCCTGTGGCCGCTTTCTCTGCAGCGACAGCAGAGCTGAGCGGCTGCCCTCAAAGCCTAATGAAATCATGGACTGACCTGGCATTTCGCTGAGGTAGGCCGACCCTGGCCTAGCCGATGGACCCTCCAAGGGGAGGCAAGGGCCGGAGCAAACAAGAAATGCAGCGTGCATTCAGTTTCAAGTAGCACGGTCTTAGAAGCCAATTGTATGTTTGGGGGAAGAAAAAAGGGACGAGAAAAAAAACTTCACGTGAGAGTCTATCTAAAATGAGGCTTGAAAGTTTTCGCCCCGGGGATTAGGGAAAGAGGAAAGTGATTCCACGGGAAGGGGGCATGGGTTGAGTATTCAGAAATTCTTACCGTGGGAGATTTCTGTTCACTAAAAGGGAGCAGAATTTAGACAATAGTAGGAAAAGACTTCCCTGTTGTGGGGAAAGAAGATAATCAAAATAACTGTGGAATAAAGCAAGTGAGTGAGAAGTCCTGAAACACTTCACTGGCTTAAAAATACCAGACTGCCCTTTAGATGCATGGAAAAGCACGATCCGCATGTTGTCGTCCCATTTGTATTGGAGAGCTGGTGCCTTCCTAATAATTTGATTTCTGTACATGCCACCTCTTGACCATTTTGCAGTTTAGGATCCAAGATGCACATGTTTAGTAGTGGAATACACATAATAAGCACATACAAGTGATGAAAAAAAGGACTCAACGACATACCTTACTTAGGGTAAAAAAATACATTTAAATACTCATTTTGGGTTTGCTCTTGGCTATTTTAGCTTGTTCTCCACCTCGTTTGCAAATGACTCTACTGTTGAAGAAAGCTTTGCACTTTTTGGGAGAATAAGGTACATAAATATCCCATGAGATTGGAGGTAGTATATTTTCCCAGTAATCAGATGCCCCTGATTGATGAGACTGAAATTTGCAAACGGTTGTCTCTCCAGAGACATCCAGTGATTTAGTTTGTAGTTGAAGCTTGTAACGCCTATGGAATCTGCTGTATGTATCTGGAGTCTGGCAACTCTTGACTGCAAGTTTTTAAGTGTGATTTTAAAATAGTTCTTAAGGAAGGCAACAGGCAGTGTAATAACACCAAGTGGTGTGGAGGTAGACAATTCCATTCCTGAATTTGCAGTTCACCTGGTGCTGCCCTGTGCATTCAATGAGGTTTTTGAAATTAATGGCATCTAGGATTCCTCGGCCCACCCTCCCCCCAGCACCTGTCTTGATTCTGCTTCTCCCAGTTCCTCACCCCTCCCACCACATTGTCACATTGTTAAATGCTAATAGACTGTGCCCAACATTGACACAAACACTGTCTTGGGTCATAGCTGTATTAGCCAACTAATACAGAATTAAGGGTTCCTGTTTTGGTAAAAACTTGCATTTGACTGTGGGAATCCCCTCCTGAATGCAAGCAATTTTGTAAGTAGGTTCTTGACTCTCCCTCACCCTTTGTTTCTGAATTGCTAGTTTCCACCCAAATAACCCCCCTCAAGCATCTTGCCAGTGCCACAATCACACTCCTTATTTGCCTGCTATGTAATTGATCCAGTATCCTCAGGTGTATGCACAGATGTGGCCTGAAGCAGGGGGACCAGTAGTCCTTGCCTTTCAGTGTGCTCAGTTATTAATAATACATCAATAAAAATGCCATCCATTATACATGAGAGCCTCACAATAAAGCTAGCACATGTGCAGCATCCTTTCTTTGCTCTTGGTAATAAAGTACTTTTTAACAGGTTGGAAAGAAGAAAGCAATGGACTTGCTAGGACATAGGTCAGGGCCAGATAGGAACTGGGAGGGCTGCTGGGGGTTCTCCAGCTCAGGGACCACTCACCCCAGTGGCCCAGTTTAGATCCCCGATCATCCAACCAGAGAAGTCCGGGGATAAAGAACAGCATTAGTCCAGGCAACCCTCAGGAACCACTAGTCTGAGGTCCCCTCCAGCTGAGGCTCATCTTTCCCATAAAGAGGTAGAAATGGTTCATTAGACTATCCGCAGGACTGCTTTATGGAACCTTAGGGGGCCCTGTGTGAAACTGCCTTCTACTCCCCACCCCCCAGATCTGAGGTAAACAGATAATGGCCTGGTGGCTAAAATATGGCTCTGGGCCTGAAAGTTTGCCAACAGTTTTCTGTTTGAGAACACGAACTTTGAAATCCAGTAAAAGAAATATTATCCCAATCAGAAAGGAATTCCATTCTTCTCATTAGTAGACATTTATTGCAACAACAAAATTGTAATCAATTATTTTGTTTTGACTTTCGTTAAAAACATTGTAGAAATCTGTTTTCTCTCTTGTTACATAAGTACCTACGTAATAAGCTTGAGTTTGCCTCTGGGCTCACAAAACCTCAAATATTTACTACCTGGCCCTTTTCTGAAGAAATCTGTCTACCCTGGCCTTGGACTTAGGTTTTTGAGTAAGGAAATAACACCCTTAAAGGGAATTAACTTCCTTTTGCCTCTGACCAGCAGTGATGTTTTGCCCTCATTTCTGAAGAGGGAGAGAGGCAAGCTCTGTGGGTTCCTGGTATAGGGGAAATAACATAGGTCATCTCCAGGGAACTGAATCTTGAAACTGAATTTCAGAGTTATGAGACTCTGTAATGTGTGTTCTCTGAGACTTTGGCCTGTTGAGCACACACCAGTTGTTGCATTTAGCATAGAGTCAGTCTAGCAGAGAGAAGCTGGTACCTTGTGAAGCTCTTCTACTGAGTGTGGCTAATCCAGGGGCACGGTCGCCCAGAGATCATGGTCATCTTTCCCCCTCAGCTGGCTCTCTTAATTTCAGACTCTTTTACTTCTTTAGACATCCCAGTGATAAGCATTTGATTTGTTGTTTGTTTGTTTAATTTTAGGAAATTTCAGGAAGACTTGATTTTCAAAGCTAATTATGAAAACATTTGTCATTGGAATCAGTGGGTGAGTAATTTTGCTACAAACAACTGGTGGAGGTACTCAGGATGTCCAAAGGGTGTTTTCATGTGGATGTGGTAGGGGATGGAGGAGTCAGGATTCCCAAAGAAGAGAGCAGGTCCCTGGCAAATATAAAACAGTGGCATGCTGGTTACAGAAATGGCAACAGGAGATGGGAGAGTCTCCTAGACTCCTAGAGACTAGGAATCTCCTAGACTCCTAGAGAAAGAGGACCGTCAGGAAGCAAAATATGCCTGCTTTCCCATTTCTTTGCTGGAGTTGACACTAGACACCTTCTATCCTTATCCTTTAAAAAAAAAAAAAAGATTTTATTTATTTATTCACGAGAGACACAGAGAGAGACAGAGACACAGGCAGAGGGAGAAGCAGGTTCCCTGCGGAGAGCTCGATGCAGGACTCAATCCCAGGACCCTGGGATCACGCCCTGAGCCGAAGGCAGACAATCAACCACTGAGCCACCCAGGTGTCCCTATCCTTATTATCCTTATGAACCTATTGCCCTGGCATGGTTATTAGTTGTGTTTGTCCCCCCATCAAAAGCGTCCTCAATTACATGGTCACCCTACCTGTGGTACCAGAGGTATACATGCAAATAAGACACCAATGCCAGCTCCAAAGGACGCTGTCTACTTTGCTACTGTGTTATGTTCAGCTTTCTTCTGAGTAATGTGTGAATACACACATTATGTGGAGTCCAATTCATAAGATATTTGAGACTTAAAAGTCTGGAATTTGGGGGGGATCACTGTATTATGTTACTATAATAAGTAATCAGAGGTAAAGGGGATGAACCCGGTGTCAGAGCTCTGCCTCGTCATGCTCCCATCGAACCAGAATCCAAGTTTTGTTTTTCTCCGCATTGCTTCTCTTGGCTATGCCTCCCCTTCTGCACTCAGTGCCACCCTCCTAAATCAGGCCCTCGTTCCTTGATTGCCTCCCTCTCTTAACCTTTCCTACATACCTCTCCACCAGTTGAATCTTCTTGCAGAAATTTTTAGTTATTCTCTTACCTGGTGAACGATATGCAGTGGTTACCAGTTACCTGGAACAGAATCTGAATATCCTGGTGTATGAAGACTATCCATAAATACTAAAAGAAACGTATCAGCTTCAGGGGCAGATAAGCTGCAGGAAAGGTTTGATACAGGAACTCACTGAAGACTCCATTTCTTTCTATCTCTTCTTTGTGTCTTCATCCATTGGGATTCATCCTAGAGTTGACTCCACTTTTTGGGCCCGAGGGGATACCGCTGGGTGCTGGGAATTTGTATTTCTTAGCCTGCTACTAGGGTAAAAAAAAAAAACAAAACAAAATGCCTCTCTTCCTCCAGATCATGAGTTTCTTTTTGACCAGACTAGCTGTACCACATACACACAGTCACTGTGGCAAAATGGGTGGTCCTGCCCCGATTAGCTTAGGCTAGCGGGGCCCTGCTCTATAGTTGACAGTCGAGTCAGTCCAAACCACACCCCAGAAACAGGGGTAGAACCTGGGGAGGCAGCTGCCAGTTCTACTCTGGCATCCAAAACAACTTTCATTCTGTGTATGTAGGAATAAAATCCCCTCTTCTCAATGTTCCAGATGTACAAACCTGTCTCATGCTTCCTTGCCACGTGTATTAGGTGCTAAGAAAGCCTCTTCTTCACTGTCTCTTCCTTGGAGAGTGCCAGGATTTCATTTTAATGCTGCTTCTGTGCATTTAAAGCACCTGCTGGACTCAGCTGCAGTGACCTCTGTTCCTGCCTTTCTTCCTTCTTCCAGACTCAGTGTTGTATCCTCCTTGTATACTTAACCACTTGCTCTGCTATGAAGTCATCATTTGGTTAAGACATCAAGGAATAGCAGGGGTTCCAAAGGAGTCAAGGGTCATTCAGGATCCTCCTGAAAATTTAGTGCCAGTGTGAAGATGTTCATTTTTCTGGGCGAGGGGCAGATAGTCTTCAACAGATTCTCACAGAATTCTGTGATGTTAAAAAATATTAAGGGTTTTGGGGAAAAAAAGATCCATGGGCTTTAGAGTTAGACTTTGTATCCCTTCCTCATGACTTGCTAGTTGTACCTTGGGCAAGTTTTATGAGTATATAGTCTTTCAGTCCTTAGTTTCCTCAACTGTAAAATAGTAATATGAATATCTGCTTGCTGCAGAAAGGATTTTCCTCTTAAGTACCTATAGACAGCCTTTTTAACTTCTGCTTAGCCCACTGTCCTATTCCAAATACACTCCCCCTCCTGTCTCTTGGACAAAAAACAAATGGACCAGGACTTGTGCATTTATTTGGCTGTTGTGAACAAAGAAGGAAGTGTCCTCAAACAGTTATTCATTTTCCTTCCCCCTACCCTAAGATAAAGCATGCACCTGTCTGGGGACTCTTGCCCTGAGGTGGGAGGGCACGTGACGGTGGTCAGGAATTTGGTGGTGCGTGGTGGTTTTGAGCATGCTGAAAGAGAAGAGTTAGTCTTAAGGCTGTCACCTGACCAGGATTCCTAGTATGGATCGTAGGCATGAACTTGTGCAATTCCGACTTGCTAAATTCTTTTAAATTCTTGTTAAATCCCCCCTCCCATCTCTCTGACCTATACTGTCTGGTCTGCCTCCTCCAAGTCTTCAAAACTGGAGTGCTTGCTTCTCACTGTCTCTCTCCAGTTAAGTCAGTGTTGGTTTGACTGTGTATCATTTGAAAGAGATAAGTCTCGAAAATGACACATTTTCTGGCCAGGTTGCTCATACTATAATAAAGTTAGCCCTGTTTACTATCTCTTTTAAGCCAAAGTTCAGTATCTGAACTATGGAAACTCAGTGCGAATTATAGACATTTTGTTAAAGGGGAGAAATTTTATACCAGTATTTCTCCAAGGCAAAGGGTAACACCCACCCACTTTCCTGTTCTTTCTCTCTCTCTTTCTCTCTTTCTTTCTCTTCTTTCTTTCTTTCTTTCTTTCTCTTCTCCTCTCTCTCTCTCTCCTTTCTTTTATGTCTTTCTTTCTTTCTTTCTTTCTTTCTTTCTTTCTTTCTTTCTTTCTTTCTTTCTTTCTTTCTTTCTTTCTTTCTTCTTCCAAGATTTGTTTATTTAGTTAGTTATTTGAGAGAGAGTACAAGCAGGGGGAGGGGTAAAGGAAAAGGAGGAAGCAGACTCCCCACTGAGCCAACTTGGGGCTTGATCCCAGGACCCTGGGAACAGGACCTGAGCCAAAATCAGCATCAGATGCTGAAGAGATGAGCCACCCAAGCACATCTCCTGTCTTTTCCGAGATAACTATGCCCATTTCCTACCCAATTGTGTATTTCTAAGGCAAAAAACAAAAACAAAAACAAAAAACTTTTGAATCAAGTCCTTGTACTTTGTAGGTATAAGGTATTTGGGTAATAATTGAATTATAGTCAGTAAACAATTTTGATGAATGAATATTAGTTTCTTGTCTAGATTATAAATACATTGCAATGTATCTCACCTAGGATTAAGCACAGGTTCTTGCAAATAAATATGCAGTTAAGAGTTTTTTGTGCCATGAAAATTCGGTTTTAAATACACAAAATAGGGGACACCCAGGTGGTTCAGTGGTTGAGCGTCTGCCTTTGGCTCAGGTTGTAATCCCAGGGTCCTGGAATTGAGTCCTGCATCAGGCTCCGCGTGGGGAGCCTGCTTCTCCCTCTGCCTACATCTCTGCCTCTGTTTGTCTCAAATAAATAAGTAAAATCTTTTTTTTTTTTTTTTAATGCACAAAACAATACAGGAGGGGCACCTGGGTGGCTCAGTGGTTGAGCATCTATCTGCCTTTGGCTCAGGTCGTGATCCTGGGGCCCTGGGATCAAGTCCCACATCGGGCTCCCTGCAAGGAGCCTGCTTCTCCCTCTGCCTGTGTCTCTGCCTCTCTCTCTGTATCTCATGAATAAATAAATAAAATCTTTAAAAAATAAAAACAAAAATATAAAGGAAACCTATTATAATGAAATTTAGCTATAAAAATATTTTAAAATCAAATCATCACTTTGTGATACACTTCTTTGTTAATTTATTAAATAACAGTGTCCAGTGGTGAGTCTAAAAACTGCCATCAATTTGAAATAATAATGAGTATTGATCACGCTTCAAGATATCTGCCCCAACTGCCCCAAATGATATGAAAATATCTCTGATTTCTATCGACAACAAATTTCACAGGTTCTGTTAATACTACTGACGTTTGTTATTTATATTTATAATTAAAGGAAAAGCTAAAATTCTGTTAGAATATAATAAAAGTATATAAAAATATATAAAAAATGCCATTTCTTTTCCCACTCAAGTTCACAAAGTCCACGAATCAGTGCACAAAACCCTTTGAGGCAGCATCCCCAGGTTAATGAAAGCTCTGACTGAATGAGTGACTACAGAAGGCCCTCTCATGTGCTGTTGTGTGGTGCTAGACTCTGGCAAACTAGGTACACAGAGGAGTTAGCCAAGGTCCGCATTCTCCTCCACGTCACACAGTCCAGCCACGAGGGACATGTAACTGACTCTATGTGATAAGCTTCACTGGACTTCCCATCAAGCCCCAAAGTGGAGAGAGATTTAATGATAAAGGGGGCATCACAGCAGAGATGTGATTGAGTTATAAGTGGCTTGTCAGAAGCCAGCCCTCCACTTTTCTCCATGGTGCCCTGAAACAAAATCACAGTGGCCACATGCAATTTTATATACTTGCACTAAAATGCGCTACTCAGGGCGCCTGGGTGGCTCAGGCAGTTAAGCATCTGCCTTTGGCTCAGGTCGTGGTCCTGGGTCCTGGGATTGAGTCCCCACATGGGGCAGGCTTCCTGTCAGCAGGAGGGTGCTTCTCCCTCTCTCTCTCAAATAAATAAATAAAATCTTTTTTTTTTTTTTGATGCATCTTTCTTCTTGGTATTTTCAATTTTTTTTTCTTTTTCTTTTTCTGTTCAGTGTGACAAATGGCGGGAAGACAACACTGGCTAAGAATTTGCAGAAACACCTCCCAAACTGCAGTGTCATATCTCAGGATGATTTCTTTAAGGTATTTATAAAACTTCTTAGGTCATTCATTTAATACAACAAAGTTCTAGTAGCAAAGTTAATTAAATTACATTCAAAAAGCCTTTGCTAGGGGACAGAGGTTTTGGGGTGAAGGGTTGCAGTAATGCCACTTATCCACTAGATGGCATTACTTATTGGTGTGGCTCTGATTTTAATTATCCTCGTCTTCCAAAGGATTTAGTAAAAGTTTATCGCCTCTTCATTCTATAATTGTATTATTTCTGCCCTGCACAGTTTTGATGGGTTCTTGTTATTTTTTCCAGCCAGAGTCTGAGATAGCGAAAGATACAAATGGATTTCTGCAGTATGACGGTAAGTAGATGAGTGTGTGAAATATTCACTGATGTCCATTTTTCTCTTTCAAACCCAAATACCTTCTCTATCTGTGAAGACAGTTTCAAAATGTGCTTAAGTACGTGTTAAATATCTATGAAGACAGTATCAAAGTGTGCTGCCCTTTACACATACTTTTGTAAAGTTTTCTCGTTTATGTCCAGCTATTTAAACAAATGAAACCTTTTCCCCAGGCTTTTACTTAAAACTGAAAACATTGGAACAATAGATTTTTCTACTAAAACTAGAATAAGGTAGGTTTGTTGGTACTCTGCTCATCCCTGCCTGGGGTACACATAACTAAGGATACTTCCCCGATGCCTCCCTGCAGTCTCGCCTGGAGCAAACTCTAAGCTCATCCAATGGGCTCACCTTCCCAGTGACCGCAGTGGACTAGACAGCTGTTTTCTTCTTTCCACTGCTCATAAAGGTTAGCGAATATTTTTTAGATGGATTCACCTCGCTCTCTTGCCCAATCTAACCCTGCTTTGAAGCCAAAGGATTATAAAGTCCATCAGAAGATATTATTTTCCTATAGAGAATATCATACTAATAAACTATACTTAATGGTCTTGTCAGCTTTTATCATGAACAAGATGACCACTGAGTGTTTATGCAAACTGGCAACAGAAACAGCTATCTTAAAAAGCCATAAACTACATTCTTTATTTTTAACTTTGATGACATGAGAGGAAAAATGTTATGTAATCAGTTCTTACAGACACTTGATAGTTTTAAGAGAAGCAAAATCCTTGACTCACTGCCTGTTCTTGTGTCTTGAGCTGCAGCCAGGATATTTTTTACTTTTCTTCCCCTCTAATGATTAGCAAGGAAGGTAATTACAGAGTAAGAGTTAAACAAGGAAAGTCTGTTTTCAATGATTGACAAAAAATTATTCCTAATTCAAATAAGTTCTTATAAACTGATAAGAAAAACAGAAATATTCCAATTGAAAGATGTCCAAGGATATAAATAAGCTATTCATGGAAGCAAAAGGTTATTTGATTAATAAATGTACAATAAAAGTCAACCTCAGAAATAGTCAAAGAGTTGTAAATTACTTTTTTCCCCACTCACCTCATAAACAGATTTTTAAAGCAGTAATTATCTGATGGTTGCACAGTTATCTAATTACATAATGATGGCTCAATAAAATGAAAACTTTCATAGATGGGAATATTAATTGATATAACCTTTCTGGAAGGTTGCTTGAGCATATGTTCCAAAGACCTTAAAGTATTAATGCCATGTGTCAAGTGTCCCACTTCCAGGAGCCTATCATAAAGAAAAATCTGAAATTTTTAAGTAAATGTACAAATTTAATGTAAATCAAGGTAATGTTAAAATCTTTATGATAGTCACTAGAAGAATAGTTTAAAGATGTATAGCTATCAAGTTTATAAGTAAATGGAATCATTAAATTTTGTTGATACAAAATAAGTCAGAAGTAAAAAACAATTTAAAGAAATCAAAAGATGATTAAAATATAGAAAATGAGAATAAGATGATAGATTTAAGCCAAATATAGCAGTAGCTACATTAAGTTAAATGAACTAAAATACTCCAAAGACAGTCAAACTAGATTTTAAAAAATGAAAGAAAGAAAAGCCCAACTATAAGCTCCTTATAAGAGACATATTTAGATACTAGGACAAAGAAAAGTAGACAAGGCTAGAAAAAGATATACCATGTGAACATATACTGAAAGAAATCTGGTATAACTACTAATATCAGACAAAGTAAACACAAAGAATATCACTAGAGACACTATTACTAGAGATAAATAGAGATAAATGGGTCAATTCAACAAGAAGATAAGCAATCTAAAATTTGTATGTACCCAATAACATAACCTCAAAATACAGTAAGCAAAAACTGACAAAACTACGTGAGGAAATATACAAATCTGTAATTATTATGGGAGATTTTTAACACAACTTCCTCAGTAACTAATAGAAAAAAGCAGATAAAATTATAAGGGTATAACTGATTTGAACAACGTAATCAACAAACAACCACTCTAATATATATGGAACATTTAGCCAATCACAGCAGAATACACATTTTTGTTTTCTTAAAATAAAATTAAAAAAAAAAGAATTGCCTTTGCTACATCCCCTCACCCCGAAAAAAGAAAAAGAATACAGGGAACATTAACTAAAATGGAAGGCATATGCAAGGGCATAGAACAACAGTACGTTTCAGTAGAATGAAGTAATATAGAGATATGCTCTAAGCACAGAGAATTGAATCAGAAATCAGTAACAAAAAATAGAATACTTTCAAGTGCTTGGATATTAATCAATACCTTTTTTTTCTGGAAAAATTTAAACAGCTGCATACAAAAGTAGGCAGAAGACTGTCATGAACTCTCATAAATTCATCATCTGGCTTTTAAAAACGATGAACTTATGACCAATTTATATTTCATCTATGCCCTCACCCACTTTCTCCTTCAGTGTCTTCTTGAAGTAAATTCCAGATGTCATCACATTTCACCCGAAGTAAAGCACTTCTATATATCCCTTGGGTTAAGGGAAAAAATCACCGTGAAATCAGAAGATACTTTTAACTGAACAATAATGAAAATATATTAAAACTAATGGTATTTGTGGTTTCAGCAAAACGGATTGGCTACATTCCTTGCTCTTTCCACCTCTTATAATTGGAAACCTTGGATGGAACACAGCAAACAGAGGAAGACTCAAAGAGAGAACAGACTGGCCTTTGGGACTTGCGGAATGATTGGTTGTGATTCCTTGGATTTTCTTCTAACCTGTCATATATTCAGGAAGGGGTACTTGAGAGGTGTGCCATGGAATCATCAATAGGTACAGACAAAAGAGCCCCAAGAAACCTGTACCCTGTAGTCAAAGGACCAGGAAAAGCGTTGCCCTATTGAAATAGAAAGTCATTTTGATAATATACCCTACTGTAGCCAAACACAAAAAGAAAAACCATCCTCCCTTCATGGTTCAGCAGGGCCAAGCAGTGAGCAAGACTTTTGGACCTGTCTGGCACCAGCAAGGAAGAGGACCCCACAGGAGTCCTATCAGTTGAGCCAGACAGGGAACTGAATTTCTACACCCACCTAGCAGCAGCAGCAGCAGGATGAGGCAATGTGAGGTAGTGCATCCCACTTTCCTCACCCAGAGAGCATCAGCTGCTGTCAGCAGGATGCATTTGATACCTGAACTTCTATCCTCACCAAGAGCAAGGAAGCCACACCAGCCCTCCATTTGCCTCCTTTTACCAAGGCAACCTCCATTTCCATGTTGGTAAGATTCAGTAAGGAGATGACCATTTACCCCCACCTGGACCTGCATACTACACCTAACCAGGGTAACTGCCTATAAAAAAGGAGATTAAATGGGATCCAGAGCCTCACAACATGATACCCAAACTTTCTAGAATGAGACTGAAATTCACTTGCCATATCAAGAACCAGGCAACTCTCAACTTGAATGAGAAAAGACAATTAACAGACACCAATTATGTGATAACACAGATATTGGAATTATCTGACAAGGATTTTAAAGCAGCATTCATAAAAAGGTTCACCGAGTGATTGTGAACATTGTTAAATCTAGTAAAAAGCTAGAAAGCCTCAGTAAAGAAATAGAAGATGTAAAAAAAAAAAAAAGAAATTTCTTAACTGACAATATACAGTAACTAAAATTTTAAAACTCATAAGATGGGCTCAACTGCAGAATAAATATGACAGAGGAAAGAATCTTTGGATTGGAGGACAGAACAATAGAAATTACTCTATCTAAACAACAGACCAAAAAGAGACTGAAAAGAAACTAGCAGAAATATCATTGCAGTCTCAGGAGAGGAAAAAAGGTGTGGTGCTAAAAAGAAGTAAATGTGTAAAACATCACAAACTTGGCATAAGACATAAACCTATAAAATCAGGAATCTGACTGATCCTCCATCAGATTAAGATTAAACAAGACCGACCAAGAAAAAAAGAGAAGGCACAAATTACAAATATCAAAAACAAAAAAAGGAAATACCACTACAGATCCTACAGACATTAAAGAGATAAGAGGATATTATGAACAGTCTGTGCAACTAAATTAGAAAACTTAAATGAAATTGACAATTTCCTTGAAAAATGCAGCTTACTAAAACTAACACCAGAACAATGAGAAAATCCTAACAGTCCTATGTCTAGCGAATAAGTTAATCCATAATTGTAAAACCTTCCACTAAAAAGCCTCTAAGTACAGATGGCTCAATTCAGTAGTTCTGGAGTAGGGCTCAGAAACTGTTATTCTGGTAAATTCCCAGTGATACAAATGCTGCTGGTCTAGGTAGTACACTTTGAGAATCAGTGTTTTGGAATATTTTGCTGGAAATTGTAAACTCAAAAAGTATGCACATTTTAGAGTTTAAAAAGGACATATTTGGATCCTTTATAAAATTTCTTTTTTTTTAATTTTTATTTATTTATGATAGGCACACAGTGAGAGAGAGAGAGAGAGAGAGGCAGAGACACAGGCAGAGGGAGATGCAGGCTCCATGCACCGGGAGCCCGATGTGGGATTCGATCCCGGGTCTCCAGGATCGCGCCCTGGGCCAAAGGCAGGCGCCAAACAGCTGCACCACCCAGGGATCACCCCTTTATAAAATTTCTAATGGTTTATCTCTTATTTACTTGTAAGAGCCCTTTATATATTAAAGATACTAGCTCTTGGGGAGCCTGACTGACTCAATTGGTTAAGTGTCTGACTGTTTCAGCTCAGGTCATGATCTCATGGTCTTGGGATCAAGCCCCATGCTGGGCTCCGTGCTCAGGGCTGAGTCTGCTTCAGATTCTTTCTCCCTCTTCTTCTGCACCTCCCACTCATGCTCTCTTGCTCTCTTGCTCTCTTGCTCTCAAATAAATAAATAAAATCTTAAAAGAAAAGATATGTATTTTAGTTCTTTGCTACATATATTGCAGATATTTTCCCCAGTATATCATTTATCTTTCACTAATTTATAGATATTTTGTCATCCAAATATGTTAAACTTTGGTCTAGTTAGGAGGGAATAGACATTATAAATAAAGCAATATTAGCCATTAATGTATGATTGCCAAAGCTGGACATGGGAGTTCATTGTACTCTACTCTCTACTTTTATATGTATTTGAAATTTTCCATATTAGAAATGTTTCAAACATACCAATTTGTCAGTAATAGAATTTAAATTTTTCTGAAATATTTGTTATTAGGTATTTTGAATGGTAAATGAAATAGTGCTGTTCTATATATTTATAGAGCCCTGGATATACTCATCATAAAAAGCCACATCATAAATCTTTTGTTGTATTGATTTCATATTTTTGTATATTTGTTTGAAGTGCTTGAAGCGCTTAATATGGATGAAATGATGTCCACCATTTCCTGCTGGATGGAAAACCCATCAACAGACTCTGGAAGCACCGAAGAAATTCCCATATTAATCATCGAAGGCTTCCTTCTCTTTAATTATAAGTAAGCATCCTCAACCTAATATTGATTCTGAATGAATGGGGTGAAAACTTGGTAAACTAAACATGCTGTTTTTGTAGGCCTCTAGACACTCTATGGAACAGAAGCTATTTTCTGACGATTCCATATGAAGAATGTAAGAGGAGGAGGAGGTGAGTTTTGATACTGCCTTTGTGGATTATAATTAAAAAGACAAAATTTATGAGGATAGAAAGTACAGCATAGGGAATAGGATCAGTAGTATTTATCATAGCACTGTATGGTGACAGATGGTAGCTACACTCATGGTGAACATAGCATAACCTATAGAGAAGTCAAATCCCTACGTTATATAATTGAAACTAACATTGTATGCCAACCATACTTAATTAAAAATAAAATTTTTTAAGTAAAATTTTTTTTAATTTCTTTAAGAAAAAGTTTTTTTTCATTTTTTAAAAGACAAAATTTAGGAACAATGAGGAAAGAACATGATTGAGCAATATGTATATGTCATTTTTCAAACAAGAGAAGCCTGGTCTCTTCTACACAAAGAGCAAAATCTTTTTCTAGAAATAGTCATCCACGTGAGGTAATGCAAATTGCTTTTCTAAGAAAAGGCCCTTCTACAGACCATTTGACTCATCTCTCCTATATCTCCAAATGCAGCAATCCCATGTTGATTGATTTTAAATTTGAGAGCCATTATTCTGTGACAGCCACAAAGAACACCCAATTAATTGAAAGCCTAATCCAATCTATCAGGTTCTCTGTCATTATTCACATTGATATTTGTCTCTTCGTTCTCTCAGAAAGCACTGTAGTAGGAGGAGATAATTATGAATGATAGTGAATTACAAAAGTAGTTTTTTTGGATCAGAAAACTAAATCAGTTCTGCTGTCTTCTAATTAGTATTGAATCTAAAACGTATACTCTTAATTCTGTTTAGATTAAGTCTCAGTGATTTTTCCCATCACCCTGACCATTATTAGTTTACTTTATCAATTTTATGTCTCTGTGCACATTAAGTTTCCTGTGTGTTTTCATAGTAAAAGGGTCTACAAGCCTCCAGATGCCTCAGGGTACTTTGATGGCCACGTGTGGCCCATGTATCTAAAGCACAGACAAGAAATGGAGAACATCACCCGTAACATTGGTAAGCGCCTTCTCTCCCTCCACGGAAGGCCTTTACTTGTCATTGCTCGAAGTCCATGAGAGAAAGGATTTTTAGGAGGCATCTTTTTCGTGAATTACATTATAAAGGAACTCTTTAAGCCAGAACACTCTGGGCTCTTCCATGATTGACTGTCCTGGTTTCTGTTTCTCTAAGGCTTTTGTCAAAGCCTGTCAACTTCTAGATGATCATTCATGAAACAGATATTGAATTGAATGCCTTCTGTGTACAAGGTACTGCCCTATTGATATTAAGGAAAATAAGACAAACTCAGCCCCTACTCTTATGAGCCAACATTCTATCAGGGAAACAAATGTTTAAAAATACTAGCTGCATGAGCATGTCCTTTCCAGCTATGCCAGGTGCTGTGATACCAAGTTCTGGGGGACTAGCTGAGGCCCAGCAATCAGGGAGGGCTTCCTTGAGGAACCACTTAAACCACACTCTGAGGGGTTTAACAGGAAAGGGAGGTAGGTGGGGGGCAAAAGATCATCCCAGACAGTACACGGAAAGGCCAGGGACAGGAAGGCGGGAATAGCACCTGAAAGGTTGGTGTATTTTCAGTAGAGAAAACCACGAGGTGGGGTGGGGGAGATGCTGGAGACATGAGGAAGATCTCAACTCTACAAGGTCATAGGCAAGTTAAGGACTTGGGTCATTATCTGAGGAGAAGTGGGAAGCCCTCTGCAGAGAGGTTTTATTTATGTATTTTCTTTATTTATTTATTCATGAGAGACACAGAAAGATTGGCAGAGACACAAGGAGAGAGAGGAGAAGCAGGCTCCATGCAAGGAGCCTGATATGGGACTCAATTCTGGGAATCCAGGATCATGCCCTGAGCCAAAGGCAGATGCTCAACCACTGAGCCACCCAGGCATCCCTACAGAGAGGTTTTAAACAAGGACATGGTAGATACCAAATTCTGGTGTTTTTTTTTGTTTTTTTTTTTTTTGTTTTTTTTTTTTTTATTCATGAGAGACAGAAAGAGAGGCAGAGACACAGGCAGAGGGAGAAGCAGGCTCCATGCAGGGAGCCCAATGTGGGATTCGATCCCGGGACTCCAGGATCATGCCCTGGGTCAAAGGCAGACGCTAAACCACTGAGCCACCCATAGATCACCCCAAATTCTGATTTTACTGAGATTCCCCTGGCAATGTTAGAGGGAGATGTATGTGCTCAATAGAACAGGGCGACAGAACAGATATGGAGGGTGCTCCTCTCTCCCTCTCCACCTAAATTGCCAATCTAGGGGCACCTGGCTGGCGCAGTAGGTGGAATATGCAACTCTTGATCTTGGGGTTGTGAATTCAAGCCCTGTGTTGGGTAGAGAGATTGCTTAAAAATGAAACCTTAAAAAAAAAAAAAAAAAAAGGCCAATCTAACCATGACCCCACTTTGCTTAACCTGCAAACAGAGTCCAGTGTTTTGGAATAAAGGCCAAACAGACCTCGAGTCCCCTGAAGACTAAGGCATAGACAGCCTTGCTGTCAAATCTCATCTCTCCAGGATACCTGCTCCCACATTCAAGTCCTCCCAAATTATGCATCCTTTTCTTAACATTCAAACTTCTCTCTCTCTCTCTCACCTCCAGTTTTCTGATTAAAGGTTTCATTTTTAAGCAGTCTTTTAAATCTTATAAGTGTTTAAGGTCTTGTGTTCTTGATTTAAACTTATTAGTATTCTTTTTTTTTTTTTTTTTTTTTTGAGGGGAGAAAGGGTAGAGCAAGCTCCATGCCCAGCACAGAATGTGGCACGGGGCTTGATCTCACCATCCTGAAATGATGACCTGAGCCAAAATCAAGAGTCAGACATGTAACTGACTAAGGCACCCAGGTGCCCCTAAACCTATTAGTATTCTTAGGAGATGTCAGGTGCCAGAGTTAGAATCCTCTACCAATAGGCCTATTGGCCTTTGAACTGCTCTCCTTTCTCCTTAGTTTACCTAGATGGAACAAAATCCGAAGAGGAACTCTTTACACAAGTGTATGAAGATCTATTACAAGAACTAGCAAAGCAAAAGTGTAAGTATTGTGGCTGGTGAAGGAACAGCCAGGAAAAGAGTTCATTACATACCCACGAATGGTTTACCAGAATGCTCATATAGGAGTGATTGTATGCATTCATTCATTGCTTTAAAGAATGGGTTTGGGGACTTGATTATTTTTTTTATGAGGGTTTTTTTTATTTAAGGGTAAAAATATCCACCCATTGTTACATCCCTTAATGATGTTTACATTACATAGTTTAAGTTTTTTAGTAGATGGCTATTATTTCAGTGGGACTGAAATTATCCTTTGGGCAGAGTGAAGTTAAAAGGCTGGTGATCTCTTTTAAATATGTCTAGAGCACCTCTTCTCCTTTATTACTCTTAAAGATTTCCCATGAATTTATTTTCCCAAATCCCTCAAAAATAAACACACGATATTAAAAAAAATATTTATTGAATGTTTCTTTAAGGTTTTCATATTAGATGACACATTTTGCAAGTACCAGAAACCCTCCTTAATCTGACTTAAGCAGAAAGAAAGCACAGGGGGTAGCTATGGCTTCAGGCTCGCTGGGTTAAGGAGCTCAAATATAACCTTCAAGGCTCTGCCACAATTCCACGTTGTATTTGGGTTTCTTTGGAAGTCAGACTCTCTCTCTCCACTGACAGATATGTTGGGTGTTGGCAGCAGCATTCTCCTCTGTGTAAAATCCCCAGTAGAAAAAGACAGTTTATCCTTTTTCTAGATTTCCCATGAGTTGATAAATGTTGAAGCTGGGTATTGGGTTCCAAGGAGCTTTTATATGATTCTCACTAAAAGAATTTTAAACAGTTTTGTAAAAAGCAGTTTTGCATTTTAGCTCAGCTAGAAAGCCCCAGGGAAGATTTTGGTTGGTCCTGCTTGGGTCATGTGGCTTGTGCTAACCTCACCACTTTGGCCAGGGAGGTGGCACACTCTGATTGGCTAGGGCTGGACCGTGTACTCATCTTCTCTCCTGTTTAGCAGGAGAAATTCCACAAAGGAAAAGCAGAGCAGGAAGTAGAAACCATAAGGAGGATGAAAAAGCAGGCGGGGATCCAGCTGCTATAATATTCGAACTATTTGTACTCAAAGGGTTTTCATGGTTAACACATGCAAAATACAACCATCTTGTTCAGGAGACAGTGGGAGTCACTCCTGCAGTGCAGAATAGGACGTGCTTTTAAGAAGCAACTACCCTAGTCCAGATGTCATCATCTCTTAACAAGAATTAGGTTTCTTTTGTTCTCAGTAAATTCCTATCTTATGAGGGGATTAAGCCCAACCAGCCTATTGATCCCACACACTCCTCATTTTGGGATCAGCCCTTCCTGTGGGCATGAACGCATTTGAAGAAACTTCAGGACCATTTTAAAGTTTCTCCTAAGTGGAACTTACAGTCCTTGGCAGATATGCCTGCCTATCCCTGCTGTCTGTTACTTTGATGAAAGGCAGGGAAGCTCAGGGCACCGACATGGGCTGTAAAGAGTGTGGGGTGAAGGGAGGAAGGAGTTCAGCCTTCATAAATGATAGCAGCTGAGCCAGAGCCACTCTTCTGAGAGTTATTGGCTCCCTTTCTGGCCCTAACAAGATACTTGAGGGTGTTTTAGCAGCTGGACACCCGTACCTTTCCATCCTCTTGATAATGGCCAGTGCTTACGTCCATTTTTGTAGTGACTAAGTCATACTTTGGAGTTTGGCCTTGTGATCCATCTCCTGATAAAGATGAAAGGAGCCTTAATCAGTAGCTCAGGCAAACTGCATTTCATTCCATGCCAAATGCCAGCCTCTGCCATCTGTTCCGAGGCCCAAGAACAACAGGTATGTTTTGATGGACACTGAAAGCCCACAAGAAGGGGTGCCTGCGTGGCTCAGTCAGTTAAGTGTCTGACTCTTGATCTCAGCTAATGAAAGCCCACAAGAAAGTACATGTCCATGTGTGTGGCAACCCTCCTCTTTCCTTGCTTATGTCCTAGAGGCTAGTAAGGACCTTTAAAAGGACCTGTACCTTTTAAGTCTATCTTGTCTGTGTTCTAGATATCAGATAAAGTTGAGTAGAAAAAACAAAACAACAACAACAAAAAAAAACAAATGTTAAGATGAGACAAATCCAAAGCAGATCAGCTTTTCTTACCTCTTAAGATCTATATTAGTTTTTTTTTTCTAGTTGCATAAATAAATGACGGTGTTATTTATAGTAACCTACCACCTTTCCCAGTTCTTGCAACCATGGTGCCCTGGCAAAGCTGCTTGGAGGGATCCTCGGCATGGCCTGGTTTAACCCACGGTTGGGGGCTGAGCTAGCAAAGGCCTTTCCGAGGTTCCAGCGGACTACTCTGCAGTCTCCTCATAACCTCTCATAAGCCTGCTGAACTAACCTTCCATTCTAAATACATAAAATCAGAATTGTGATAAAATAATAACAGTGAGATGGAGCAGAGTTTGAATTTAATTATTAATGAAACAAATGACCCAAGAGAGTAAGAACATAAAGTTATACATTTAATTTAATCCTTGTTTAAATTCAGTGTTTGAGGCAAAATTTAACCATAACCTATTCTCACAATGACAAGGCTGTCTAGCCACCAGAACATCCAAACTCCTTTTGAGAGAGTTTATTTTCATAGTGGGGGTTTGCTCTCTGGCATACTTGTTAGGTTTTCAAGGGAGCCTGACTCTGCCACATATACTAGATAGAAGCTGGCAAGACTTGATGGGAGATTGGCTCCCACATGTAGAAAGAATAAGGGGAAAAAAATGTGTATTTCCATCTCATTATAAAAGCATATTAACTATGCAAAAAGTTTTAATATGAAAAAGAGAGAAAATAATCACTTGAATTCCCACCAATCAGCAATATTAACATCTTAATGTGTACATATCCAATATTCTTGCTGTTCACATAAGTCTTATATGGTTACATGGTTCATCACCATGCTCATTTCTGCTTTTACATTAGTATTTAATATTTAAAGGAACTTTATAGAGTTTATTATATTATGAAACTGAGTCAAACTAAACAGTTCTTCCAGTTAAAGGAATCAGGGCTGAGTTCTACTTTGCTTATTAAAAGTGAGTTTTAAGACTTGGCATTGACATCTCAGTGCAGAGGAAAGATGTCATATGTCTTGTTTCAAATCAAAGAAATAAGAAATTACAAAATAAAATTTAATTTTTCTTTTGGTATTTTTCTATATCAAATTTAAAATATAATGTTCAATTAAAAGTAATAGTATAATGACCTAATATATAATATAGTAGCCCAAATTATCATAGGATTAATGATCCTTTTCACAATTGTTGAGTTTTTAGTACTGCTACAAGTTTTTCACATTGGCAAATAACATGCTGTCAAAATATCTGCACATATGACTTGTTTCCTTCTTCTGGAATTAAAGTTTTTCAGAAGTAGCACTTGCTTGGTCATAGAATATAATCATATTTGTATGTATATACTTCAGAAATTAAATACTACACCAAAAAAATTTGTTTCTCTGACATGAACTCTATACTATGAATGCAATAGGTTTATCATTGAGTTTCAAGCCAAAGTCACCAAGTTTTCAGCTAGGCTTCCTTGGTTTAAGAAAAAAGAGCAAAATTACTCATACTCTTTCTAAATCGAGGATAATACTCCTTGTAGTAGTAGTAATTCTACAACAACCAGCCACCCTCTGTGATATTCTTCTAATTTGCAAACTGTTTCATTCCTTGAAGCCAATAAGTGTTATACCAATTGCAAATGAAATTAGATGTCTGGTATCTTAAGATGGGCTTAAATTTAGTTGAAGGATTAAAAGAATGAGACATGGCCTCTATTTGGTTCTCTATGGAAAAGCAGCATTTCTGGCTCCAGATTCCCTGTAATCTTAATATTCTATTAAGATTTACTGTTGTTACGTGCGAAGATTTAACAAAATGAGAATTGGAATTCTCTATTAATTTATTTCTACTTGTATTTGTTTTCAAGGTTTGCAAGTAACAACATAAAGATGGAGTGCACTGAGTCCTTCCTCAGATGAATTAGGAAACTCCAAGGAGTATGTTTGAGGATCTTAACCAAGATACAATATGTACTTTGGTATGATAACAGTTGTTGGTTCCTTTGTTTGTGTTATCACACATGGTTTCCCTGACATGTGGAACAGTAAACAGTTATCCACACCACTGGACAGGAATTTACCTTAATGACTTGTTTTCCCTCCACGGAGTAGAGAAATAGCATAGTTCACAAATGAGTCAATTTCTCTAGACCAATGATTGTCAAACTTTTCTGAATGGGACCCAGAGTACAAAATAATATTTACATCACAATCCAGTATATATGTAATCTATTGTGCTTGTCTATGTGTGTTTATGTAGGTATGTGTATGTATGTGATGTGTGTGTATATATACACACCCCTCATATATCACAAAGCATTTGCCTTAGATTCAATGCACACTGATATTTTTCTATTTTTAGATTTTCTATAATATTCATTACCATCCAATACCAATGCCTATTTCCTGCAAATAAAGCCTTTGGCAGGAGTAGCAGTCACTTACCAGAGTGTCTTTTTGTGTGTGTGTGTTTTGTTACTCTTTCTTACATATATGTAAAACCAGTGGATCATTGTGTTACTTGTGTTGATACTTTGTTATAACAGGGAATATTTTCTCTGTGTTTTATTTTTCTGTCAAACCAATGGTCTAAAGTCACAGAAATCAGTTACGGTTACTTACATGATGTTCCTTTCACTGAAAAGAACAGACAGGAGATCTGAATTATATAATATTTTGAAGCCTCTTTCAATGCTGGAATTAAGATTATCTACTGTACTGATCAACCTCTTGTTTGTAACAGGTGGATTACTCCCAATCCTTTAAATCTTTACAAATATAAACATATTGTTACAATAACTTTAACTGGTCTTTACAGATTCATTTTATCAGCCCTCATTTTTTCTGTATTTTTTTTAAGATTTTATTTATTGATTTACTAATGAGAGGTAGAGACACATGCAAAGGGAGAAGCAGGCTCCCCATAGGGAGCCTGATGTGGGACTCGATCCCAGGATCCCGGGATCACGCCCTGAGCCAAAGGCAGATGCTCAATCACTGAGCCACCCAGGAGTCCCTTTTCTGTATTTCTAACTAGTTTGTACTCAATGATAATTAGGAAGTTTTTGATCACACACACTACACAGAAAGCAAAAAACAACAAAGCTCAAATGGCGGTTCTTCCACCTGATAGCTATTATGACTTGATTGAATTATGGGAAGTCTTTATTTCAAACTATTGAAAGCCTTTATTTCCTCTTTGTAAGATGATATGCAGATATGTGATATCTGACCGTAGCATAGAATAAGGCTCAAATCTTTAGTATGGCCTCCAAGGCATTCCCTGAACCAGCTTCTCTGTGCCTGTCTGTTCTCATTGCCCATCACTCAGCTTTTTGCTGTTCAGTGCCGTGACCTCCTCTCCTCAGAGTTACCAGGACCCTTCCTGCCGCATTCCAGATGCTCAGAGTGAACTTCCACAACCCTTCCCTCCAACCAGCCTGCCCTTCCTGCCCCTCCTTCAGAGTGCCTTGAGGTCCTACTCAAGGAAGACTTCTCTCATCCTTCCCTCTGAGATGCTCTCAAGGCTCCCCTACTTGTCCTTCAAAGCACTATTGTAATTATACTATCACATGCAGAATCACTCATTTTGTGGCAGTCTCTCCAGCTACATAGAAGCTCCATGAAGGCAGGCCTTGCCACTGTGACTTATTTACACACACACCCCTGAGAATCAGCACATGTCTAGCATGTGATGAACACACAAAAAATATTGGGTACAAAGATAAATTCCTATTACATCAAGAATGAATTCACAGGCAACCAATATATCATTTGAGGAGTAGTAGCTTAAACTCACTGGTTTTTTTATTTGTTTGTTTGTTTGTTTTAAGTTCAAAGCAGGCAGTCCAAAGTTTGTACATAGAGTTGTCAGATTTAGGGAAAAAACAAAACAAAACACAATTAGAAGACACAGTTAAATTTGAACTTCAGATACTCTGTAGTTACTTATAAATAACTTTAGCATAAATAAGTCTCAAATACTACATATGTAAGGCTGTTGTTTTTCTGAAATTCAGATTTGTCCTGTATTTTATCTGGCACCTCTGCTTTTGCAGCAATTCAAAAATCATAAAAAGGAGACGCCTGAGTGGCTCAGTCTAACCTTTGGTTCAGGTTGTGATCCCAGGATCCTGGGATGGAACTCTGTGAGTCTGGCTCCCTGCTCAGTGGGGAGTCTGCTTCTCCCTCCATCCCCCTCCCCATTCATTCTCTCTCTCTCTCCCTCCTTCCCCCCTCAAATAAATAAAATCTTTTAGAGATATCATTAAAAAGCCAGGATTTTCCATCCTTGACTTGTGGACTTATCACCAGGAGATCACAGGAAAGCATTTGAGATTCCTGACATAGCATCATCTATCAAGGCATAGGGAGACACAGCCACATGCCTCCCAAAGTCACCCAATGGTGTCCCCAGCAACCTTCTTCAGATGTTTCTGGAGTCAGAACTGGCTCACATGGCCACTTCCGACTGCAAGGGAGGTGACACAGAGGATATCATGACAGATTTTAACCAATTATGATTCATTGTCTGGGCATGTTGCCACGGGAACAAAATCAAGCCTCTTTTAAGGAGGAGGGAACAAGTGAGCAACCCAAAGTGCCTACTTCAAACTCTACTCTGCCTACCTTACCTGGCCATGATTTTATCAAGCTTGGATTGCTCCAATTCCAAATTACTATTCTCAAAACAGGATTTTTGTTTTTTAGAAGAGAAGTCTAGATATAATTTTTTAAACATCATTTCCAAGAATTTCTGAAATATTCTTTTCTGCCCCCACTGCCCAGCAGAGAGAGATGTCCCTGCTGATTGAAGATCATTACACTTGACTTTTCTCCCCATTTCAGCATGTGAAAATAGGTCAGAAAAAGACTCTTTACCTTGAAAGGGAGACAAAAAAGCTTAACAGACATTAAAAATAGAAATAGTCAAAACATTTTGAGAGGAAAGAATTATCTTTTTGCTTACTACTATCAGTGAGAAATAAATTGGAAATTTGAAATGAAGACTCCCAGTGCCTCATTTCTAGCTATGCATTTTCACACTGCATCTCCTCTTACCCACACAGTTGATGGGACATTGTATCTATTTTAAAAGGCATATGCTCTTTATATATTGAAAGAAGCAAACCTGTTTTTGTTGTTGTTGTTTCAATTTGTGAGGCACAGAAAAAGTTTATTACCACAAGAAGCAAGTGCACTCATCCTACCTCACCAACAGAGTCACAGAAATGCAACTTCACATAATAAAGTACAACACAGACTTGGGGAGAATGGTCCCTTGGGCTATATTGGCTGTAATACTGAGGTAACCAATTGACCTTGTTCAGCGAAAATACCTCTAACACAATGAAAAAATCAACTAGTCATAACATCCAATTCATATATACAATTCAAATAAAAATGTATATTATTTGCTTCGATGTATAGCAAATTTAATACATTAATGTTTACAAAATAAAAACTATTCTACTGAAGTTTTTCTTGTGCTTTCCCTTTATCATTGAGCTTGAAGGATCAGGAAAGTGCGATACTTTAAGGAAACTTATTTATGGATTTAAAGATTTAAAGATGCAGTTTGTGGGGCCATGAAGATAAATACTAACTGGAAGATTACCACATCTTTAAAAATTATTGCTTATTAGAGCAAACCTGTTGAAGTCTTCACTCTCTGTGCATAAGTAACCCCAATCCTTTTAGGTGAATTGTTGTAGGAAGGTTTCATCGTACTTAATCAAACAGGAGGGAATTAAAAAGGACCTATGCACAGACTGTCACAGTAGAGGGTGAGATTCAAACCCAGGTTAAACCTTTTCAGGACATGCTTGTGGTGGGTATACAGAATCATAAAATGTTGGAGCAGTATCAGCGGGGTCCAACATTCTGTATTTCAGCACGGAAATTAAAACCAGAGCTGGTGACCTGCCTGACCCCATGCAGCTAGTTAGTGGCGGGACGAGGGCCAGGCCACAATACCCATACCTCAGATCCGCAAACTGTGTATGCGCTCAAATATGCACATACACACACATTTTTAATTTTGAAGCAAAGAAGGGCAGAAAAGTCTGCCAGACTGCATCATCTGGCCTCTCTCCTTTGAGGATTGCAAATTGAGGAGCCTGGGAAGACAAGAGCTGAGTCAGGGAAACCTGAAGCTTTCTGTTCTGGGCTATTAGAGCCTAGTCAAGGAGGCGGGCCTGCTCAGGAGCAGTGGAAAGCTAACATGTGCTCCATGCTGCTCTTTTTGCTGACCTTAGGCTTGTGGTTCTTGCTGTTTCCAACACTCCAACCAGGGTGGAGAGTTAGGGAGAAATGCACCGATATGGAAAAAGTATAGTGAGCATTACACTCCCTTTTTTGCATATACACAGAAATAGATGGAAATCTCAATAGTGGGCTTGGGGCTCTAATCAAGTGTGAGTTGCATATAAGAGAGCATCAGCAAGAGACTTTCTTACCAAATTGAGCATATCTGATTCCAGAAACGTCATCCGTGAGAAAGCGGAAATAGAATAAGATGCTCCCTGCCAACTTCCAGATCCCAAAGAAGTTAGGTCATATTCTTCAAGATTAAAACTTGAGACTAAAGTTTGGATAAAGAAATTTGTATTGACTTTTCCCTCCCAGCGTGCACACCAAGTTCCCAGAACTTAACTGTTGTACCAGTGGTTTTCAAACCTTCGCAGGTACCAGAATCACTTGGACAGCTCATTAAAACACAGACCGCTGGTCCCCAACCCCGGAGCTTCTGACTCAGTAAGCCTGCGATAAGGCCCTAGAATTTGTGTTGCTGACAAGTTCCCATGTGACGCTGACAACACTGACCCAGGGACTAGACTTTCAGAATGACTCCTCTGCAGAGGACAAACAGCAGTGTGCAGACCCAAGATGGGCCACACTGGCTGTTATTTGGACACTATCAGCTTGAAATTATCAGTATTATCAGCCCCTAAAGATATTACAGAATCATGCTTGTGCTAGTTATTGGTTTTATCCCTCCAAATTCTTCCTTTTTGCCTCGTCTGTAAAAATTAATCTGGGCCCTTTACATATTTTTCCTTTGCCAAGTGGAACGATGTTAGGCTTTGTCAATAGAGGGTGCTGGAGAGACATTGCAGAAGAAAGGATTTTGCTTTTGATTCTTGTGGGTTGGCAACCACACCAGGGTACCTCCAAGGAGGCGCTTCCCCACTGAGCAGCTTTTCCACAGTACCCTAAAGGGGGAGGTGGTTCCCAAAAGTTCTAGAGGATGAATTTCTAGCAAGTTTTGTAGCATGGCACCAGAGCTACTTTCCTGCCATTTGTAAGCCATGGCAGTGCCTTCTCCAACAAGGTTTCACCCTCATTAGTGGCCACATAATTATGAGATTTTGAGAGGTAAAATAACTCCCCAAAGTTACATGGCTGACACTTGTTAGAACCAGGTTTGGAACCCAACAGTAAGCTCTTAACAAGCATACTAGGCTGTACTATAATGCTAGTCCCAGAATTAATTCTGTGCCATGGCTTGCTGTTGCCACTGCAATTAGCCTGCAATCATACCTCCATGGCTCTTGCCCTCCCACTTTATATACTATGAAAGGGCTTCATAGTTCAAAATCCAAGAACCAATCAGAGTAGCCTTCTAGCACTGAAACATTGTGTGCTCACTTTATTATATCACAGAAGTCAATGTAATAGTCACCTGGCTGAGAAGTGCCTGGGGATCTTCAGCTACACAATTCAAAACACCATGTTCAACACACTCCTTGAACTTACCTCCATGAGCAAGTTGCTGCTATCGCTCTCTGGGCAGAAGACAGAAGGAACTCTGGTGGGACTTGCTCATCCTAGTTTTCCATTTTTGTCCCTCTTCCTGCTTTACAAATAGGGGGTGTGGTAGAAGAAGGCACAGAGGCATCAGGGATTGATGACATCAGCACTGAAGCTATTTAATTTAGATCTATGCTGATCTTTAGATTTCTCTATCTGGTCCAATCATACTAATCACAAGAGGCAGTATATAGACACTTATTGGACTCTGATTTGCCTGACTCTTTGAAGTTCTTAGGAGGTAACCTAGCTTTAGGAAAAATTAACCAGTAATATAAATAGCTATCACCCAGGTGACCTTGCCTGGGTGGCTCAGTTGGTTTGAGTGCCAACTCTTGGTTTCAGCTCAGGTCACAATCTCAGAGTTGTGAGATCAGCCCCTTGTTGGGCTCTGAGCTCAATGTGAAGTCTGCTTGTTCCCTCTCCTTCTCCTCCTCCCCCTGCTCACATGCTGTATCTCCACAATGAATAAGTAAAATCTTTTTTTTTTAAAGATTTATTTATTTACTCATGAGAGACACACACAGAAAGAGGCGCAGGACATAGGCAGAGGGAGAAGCAGGCTCCTCACAGGGAGCCCAATGTGGGACTCAATCCCAGGACCCTGGGTCATGCCCTGAGCCAAGGGCAGACACTCAACCTCTGAGCCACCCAGGCATCCCAAATAAGTAAAATCTTAAAAAAAAAAAAAAAAAAAAAAAAGCTATCACCTGTAGAGTGCTTACCTTATACCAGGTGCCATTTTAAACTCTCTACCCGTATTTTCTCATTTAAAGCACATCAGACCTCTATTAGAAGATAATATCTTTCATGTGAAAAAATTGAGGCACAGAGAGGTCAAGTAATTTGCCCACTGCTGCACAAGTAGAAGCAAAGCTCGTTTCAAAGCTGACTTCCGAGTCATGCTTTCAACCACTACACTCTACCATAACAGGAAGGATTGACTGTCTGCTCAGCAGGCATGAAATGAAGGTATGAAGGGATAAGACTTCACGGAAGATATGACTGGCTGAGTGTTCTGGACGCCAGGATATGTGGAGCAGGGTAAATGTGGGGCCCTTCAGACCTCTACTCTGATGTGGTCCTTACTGGAGCAGAGGTGGTACAGGGCTCAGAAACGGAGTTTCCTCCTGTAATCACTTTGACAGTGCTGCACTGAGGACCTATTGCCTAGCTAGTCTATGGAAATAGAGGATATATTTGATGGGAGAGTCAACATGTATATTAGATAATCAAAGATATGATTATTGCTTTTGTTTATTTAATAGAGGGGGGGAGGAGGGGCAGAGGAAGAGAGAGCAAAGCTTAAGCAAGCTCCACCCCCAATGCAGAGCCCAATGAAGGGCTTAATCTCATAACCCCGAGATCATCACCTGAGCCAAAATCAAGAGTTGAATGTTAATGGACTCTGCCCCCCTAGGGACCCCTACCACTGATTTTAGGAAACCACAAACATGGAAGAAGCAATGTTTACTTGGCAACTGGAAATCTTGACTCAAATCACATCTAGGCATATTTGTGAATTATAAGAGCATTTAGAAAGTTGAGAGGTCATCGCAGGAGAGATGATGTTTACAGCCTGAAGATCATTTATGTCTCCCGAACACATACTGTAGGAATACAAAATGCTTCCTGTCTTCCATTGCCTCCTGTCCCACATCCATGAAATTTAGGCCACACTTAAGAAATATCACCCCACTTGACAACAAGGTAAATGAGGTGCCAAGTTGTTACTTGAGGCCCACTGAAGTAGTCTGCAATCAGAGCCAGATTTTTAATAAAAATCAAACAAAGGGAGGCATTCCCCAGAGTATTAGATTTATTTTCAGTGTAAATTGTGAACTCAATTTCTTTTCCAATCCAGTATACTTTCTTCTGTCTTTCTTTTTTTCTTTCCACAGACTTGCAATGAAGTGTTCACCAAACCAAACCAAAACAAAACAAAACAAAAGCAAGTCATGCCGAGGGTATGGTAAGTGTGGGCCTTCAGTGATAGGTCCCTCTGTCTTTTGGGGAGCTCCATGCTGCCTGAGAGGAAAAGTCAAGAATGCAGCAGCACTGGTGAAAGTGGCACCAATGATTGGTCAGGCTGAAAAGTGAAGCAGCCCAATAGAAAGCACATGTGATAGTGAGAGGAAAACCTAGGCTTTCATTCCAGCTCTGATGCTTGAACCATGGACAGGCCATGTAATTCTTTGAGGCCCAAGGAGGCTCAGCCTCCCTCAAAATGGAAGTTTTGTATATCAACCTCATGGTATTGGGTTAAAAGTATGAAATGAACATAAAGCATCCCGTCAAATGCCTGGTGGTTGGTGGGTGTTCACTCTTATTAGACTCCATCTTTCAATCCCAACCCTCTGACCTCAACCTACAAACCAAGATTGTTTTTAAGATCAAATAAGGTATCAGAAAATCATGTGATAGAATCTAAAGGGGCCCCTGCAAAGTTAAAATGCTGTTAGGATAGCTGGAGGCAGTCACACATAACCTTGTGACCTCATTCAACTACTCATTTTAATTATTTCATCTAATAGAAATGAATGGAACATAGGTATGTTTGCTCTACGCCTAACAGTCAATATAGGGGCCCTCAGCCTTTGTAATAACAGATGATCTGAACCTATGAATACCATCCCTCTTTTGCTCCTCAAAGAAACCTTAATCCCAGCCATAAAATTGGATCAAGCTGTTTCTGCCTTGCTCTCTTGGATTTACTTGATGTAGGGGAAAACCAGCCAACATATGGTGAGAATATTCGAGCAGCCAGCCCTGTGCAAAAGCCATGTGGCAAATAGTAGGACCACACTGTCAATGGCCAGCACCAGCTTGCCAACCATGTAACCGAACCACCTTGGAAATGGGTCTTACAAGGACCAGTCAAGCCTTTAGGTGACTGAAGCCTTGATTTCAAGTTGGTAAGAGACTCCAAGGCAGAACCACCAGCTAAGCCACTCCTAAAATCCCTATCCGCTGTAACTGTACAAGGTCACTGTGTTTTAAAGCTGCCATATTTTGGATAATTGGATGATTTGTTATGCAGCATTAGATCACAATGCACAACCCACTCCAAACTGTTGGCTGAGGCTGATTTGTGCTGCATTGCTGGCACTTCCAACTAAAGACATTTTGAATAATAGATTTGAATCACTTGGGGGATCCTGGACATCTTATTTTCTTAAAACTCTGTAGATAATTTTCATGTGGAGTTAAAAAAAAAAAACCTCTGTCTTATTGAGAAGTGTAAATATTTAATGTACAATTATAATCCACTGGCTTTGAATCAGCTAAACTGTGTTCCTTCCTCTACAATGCACTGAAAAGTTAAGACTAGCTTTCAGGCGATTGGAAGCTCAGGTGGGCATTCCCCATCATTAAGAAAATCTAGTTTTCTTCTCCCCTCTATCTCTAACATAGAAATGAGCCAGAAAGATTCATCTTCACTACTTTCCTCTTGAATTTCCCTCTTGCCTTCATTGTTTGACTTAAGAACAAAGCCATTTTATATGAAACAGTCCTTGGCCATGGGACAATTTGCAATGGCTTCCCATCACATTCCTTTTGCCCCTGACTCAGATACATTGGCTCTTCATGCAGGGTTCCACAAATATTTGTCAAATACGTATGAAAAATCTGTTTTACCCAGAGAAAATGAGAGTCATAATGAGATGCTGACACTTTGGTCTCACTCAGACATACACACCAAGGATGCTGAGTTTACAAACTTGAAACTTGAAAGAAAAGAAAATCATAGCTGGGCATCTCCTCCTTCTTTCTGTGTCTTTTTTTCACAACACTCAAACAGCCTCTTCTAGAAGCCACATGCCAGCAAATTATTTCTTTTAAATCTTAAGAAATCTAAATCACAAAGACTTTGGTCACCAGTTGGTAGGGGCATCCACCATCTACCTGTTATTCTAATATCCTAGTAATTATCCTCAGTTCCTCTTCTCATTTCACTTATGGAAACAGCCCCCAAATCCTATTAGCTTCACTTCAGAAATTCCATATTCAGACTTTCATTTCCCCCCTACAGCCACAGTCTTTGTTCAGACTACCTTCACTCCTAGTCTCTTAACTGGGGCCTTGACCACAAGCTTCCTCTACTCCAACTCATTCTGCACCCAGCTGCCAGAGTCATCTTTCCAAATTGTAATTGCATCATGCCATTGCCCTTGATTAAAAATAATCCACGAGGGCAGCCCAGGTGGCTCAGGGGTTTAGCGCTGTCTTCAGTCCAGGGTGGTGATCCTGGAGACCCAGGATCAAGTCCCACGTCAGGCTCCCTGCATAGAGCCTGCTTTCTCCCTCTGCCTGTATCTCTGCCTCTCTCTCTCTCTGTGTGTGTGTGTGTGTGTGTCTCTCATGAATAAATAAATAAAATCTTAAAAAAAAAAAAAACCCTCCACGAAAGCACCTACCCCCTAATATGATACACTGGGAAGGGCACATCACTTCTGTGGTATTCTTGCCAGAGATTCAGAGCCCCAGTCAAATCATGAGAAAATACTAGGTACACCCAGTTGAGGGACATTCTATGAAACAAATGATTAGTATTCTTCCACAGTGTAAAGATTATGACAGAAAAAGACTGAGGAACTGTCATGGACTGCTGAAGACAGAGGAGACCTGATGACTAAATGTAATGCCAGATCCCGGACTGCCTTCTGGAACATTAAATAGACATTAGTAGAAAAACTGATGTAGTGCATATAAATTCTACAGTTAATGCTGTTATACCAACTTCTTAGTTTTGACCATCATGCAAGATGTTGAAATTAGAGAAAGCTGAATGAATACTATCTGAAATTGCTCTGCTCTACTCTTGCAACCTTTCTGAAGTCTAAAATTATTTCAAAAGGTGGGTGGAAAAGAGATGGGGTGGGGTGGGGGGGAGAGTGCCATTGCATCAAATTCCAATCAACTACATAGGCTTAGTGAAGACTGAAATGGGGTGAGGGTGGTATCAATGCATCCCTGGAAGGTACCATGGGATGAGATGTGAATTTTTTTTTTTAAAGATTTTATTATTTGGGGTTGCCTGGGTGGCTCAGTGGTTGAGCATCTGCCTTTGGCTCAGGTCATGATCCCGGGGTCCTGGAATCAAGTCCTGGATCAGGCTCCCCATAGGGAGCCTGCTTCTCCCTCTGCTTATATATCTGCCTCTCTGTGTGGGTCTTTCATGAATAAATAAATAAAATCTTTATTTATCTATTCAAGAGAGAGAGCACACAGCAGAGAAAGCAGAAGGGACAGAGAGAGAGGGAGCAAAAAAAAACTCCCTGCTGAGCAGGGAGCCTCATGTGGGGCTTGATCCCAGGACCCTGAGATCATGACCTGAGCCAAAGACAGACACTTAACTGACAGCCACGCAGGTGCCCTGAGATGTGAATTTATAAGGTCTATCACCAGCTCTCCAAATAATACCTGTAGTCAGAGCATCTCACAGGGCTAAATATTGGTTCCTTTAGAGACACAATCCCTGATGCAAGCCAGTTACTTCATCTGGTGCTCCACTGAAGAAACATGGAGAAAGGAATTGTGCTGCTTTATGGAATGTGGCAGAGAATGCCTCCCAGTTTCCATCTGACCCTTCTTCAGGCAATACAGCTTCTTCTGGTCTTCCAGTTAGAGCATTGTCACCTGGCTAAAGGAAATTGAAGAGTTTCTCTATTTGTCTGGAAAAGAGTATAACATGGGTAATGAAAACCAGAGCTTCGGGGTCCATCATGCAGAACAGAATCAAATCTTTCTGTGTGACCTTAAGCAAATTATTGTCCCTCTTGGGGCTTACTCACCTTGTCTGTGAAACAGAGAATTAATGATCAACTTACTTATAAAATTGCTGTGAATATTAACATTTTTAACCCATGCAAACACTTTACGTTGAGCACAGTAATCTGGCACAAGAGATGTGGTCTGTTAAATATTAGCTATTGTTTAAAGGAAAAAAGAAAAAAATAAAATTTGTAGCAGTGGAAGGTTGTGATGAAACATTCAATATAACTCTGAAGGCACACACCCCATTAACTCAGTACTCAATAATTTTGAAATTGTTAACTTGTACTCAGTTTTCTTTTCCCATGCTTGGCTTTACTCCTTGGGGGAATCCTCACATTCCCTGTATTCTATCAACAAAATCATTGAATCTCTCCAGTTTCCCAAAATGAAGGAGAATCTATCCTCTGATGTGGGTGAGCAGAGAAGGGAACTTGGAAAGGAAGTTGAATCTCATTACCAGCATGCTACTAACAGTCCTCCCCCCCAGTCACGAGATAGCTTTTACCTGATGCATTTTTAATTTTTCCTTCCTTATTCTTTTCCTCATGTGTACATATAATTGGTAACCCTATCAAATAGCCCTAATTCTAAGATTAGATAGATATGCTTTTACTTTTAAACAGCTGGAAATCATAAACAAGATTTCAGAATTTATATATATTCATATGTATTTATAGGAATTCACAAATATATACATAGACATACATATATACATGTGTATATGTGTATATATATGTTTCTTGTCTTAGCAATTATGAATAACACTGCAATGAACATGGGAATGTAGATATCTCTTCAATACCCTGTTTCATTTCCTATGGGGAAAAAAAGAATTTCAGTTGCATTAGAGCACCACTGTAAAAGTTGCATTTAAAGAAAATCCAAAAAAAAAAAAAGAAAAGAAAATCCAAAGTACATGTATAGTCTAAGAATGTTTCCAACCCGAGGGTGAGAAATAAGGACATTATTACTAATAAGTGGTGCGGGCTTACATAAACTAAGCATGAGTTAGGGTATAAGCAGGTAAATTTCTAATGAGAGAAAACTGTAAAATGGTATTTGTGATTATAAACAAACATCACAGCAGCATCACATGACACATCATGACTGTCAAACTTCTTGTGCTTATTCTATCATCTATTTTTATGTGTAATTGCACATGATGGTGAAGGTAGGCTACCATGATCTCCCAGTACTTAGACTCTCCAGTTTTTATCCAGCCTGCTGATGGCCATCACAGGCTGAAGGAGCAAGCTTGTGAGGCAGGGGCATTGGAAGGAGGAGAAATCCACTCTCCTTATAATTTCTCTCAGTGATATCTTTGTAACTCTAGCTACAATCATTGTCATCCTTTTTGATTCTTTTCTTTATTCATCCCCTATATTCAATTCTGACCTTTTTTTCCTTTGAAATTATGATCTGGATTTACCTTCCTCTCTTTCCTTTACTATTACCGTCTAGCATAAATCTTTATCACATCATTTCAGGATTATTCGAACAATCTCCTCATCTGGTCTTCCTGACAGCAGCTTATCCCCTTGCTCTTGCCCGATTAATCCTTCCATAATACCACTTTCATTGTATCATTCTGCTGCTTCAGAATCTAAAATAAATCTCTGTTGCTTAGTGACTCATCCAAACTCTTTTATCTGACTTTGAAAGTTTCTAATGATTTTATACTACCTGAATTATTGCAATTTATTTCCCTCTATTTCTTTTTATGAATTATAATCAGACTGGTCTTTGCCTGCCCTTCCACCTTGCTCACATTGTTATTCCCCCACAACATCAAAGATTTGTATACATTCTCATCCAGAATTGATTTTACCCTTTGGTGGCATCACCCAGAATTTCCTTTGGGAAACATCAAACCCATCAAGTCCATAGCTTTGGATGTGGCTGACTCCACAGCCAGCTCTGAAGTGGACATGTTTCTAATCAGAAAACCACAATCCTTGGTCATAGCAATTGATTCAATGCAGAACACATGACTCAGGCTGTCCAGTGACACCCAACCCAGATCTTTTGTTGCAACCTTTAAAAAGAGTAGTACTTGGCAAAGCCAGCAAATAGCAAGGGATTCCTGAGGATATAGTTTGAGCTTCTAGATCTACCTGTGCCTGATCTCTTCGGTAATAACAATCAATCTTTTTTCCCTTCTGCTTAAACCAACTTGAATTGGTCTACAAAGAGTATCCCCATCTCTTTACCCCTTCAAGTTAAATTCATCCTTTGAGATCTAGCCCTCATGCCACTTTTGAATTATTCTTCCCTTTCCTTAATTCCCATTATACCTTACTTCATCTATATTGCATTAAAACTAGATCGTCTCAATTGTTCAGCATTTTCTAGTTTTACTTCCCTACTGTACCAAAAGCCTCTTAAAACCTTGGACCACGAACTCCATTTCTCTTGTGTCCACAACACTTAAGAATCTTTCACACACACACACACACACACACACACACACACACACACAAGGAATCTTTCACACGTAAGAGACAGATGGACTGCTAAATTCTTGGTTGAGTTACCTTTCTTTGGGAAGTCAACTGTCAGGAGCTCAAGAGTAAGTGAAAAATGAGGAAATTGTTGCTAATCACAGACCTACTCTGTGGATAATTCTGTTCCCATTTTTCTGGTTAAAAACAAATATAGGAAGAGAGAAGGGGAACCAATATCAGTGACCAGGGCATAAAGTCACATTTTGCATCAACTTCTGAAGCTATCTGTTCAGGCCTCCAGAGGGGCCCAATAACAACTACCTGTTCTAGAATGTGGGATTTATTTTTATCCAGAGATGATGAAACCAATAAATCAGGAGATGACTCCCACTGAAAAGATAGTTTATTTTAGTCCCCAAGAAGAGGGTGCACACCACACCATGCAGGACCGCATGGGGAACCACAGGGTGGTTCTACAGATAGAAGAGGCATGGGGAAAATCTGTATCATGGTCTCCTCAGGAAAAGCAAGGCAAGGAAAGCAAGGCAGAGTGAGCACGTTCAGGACTGGGCTCAGTTTGAATGATTTCAGTGGTCTCTGGGGTGCAGGGGCTGTTCCACAGTCTGTGGTTCCTGGCCCTGGATTTGTTAGGGCAAGGGAATATTGGCTTAGTACATACGAGTTTGAAATAAAGGAGATGGTGGAGAGATGTGGGTTCTGGATTTGTCAGTTTGCATATGATGGTTCTAGGGAGTTATTTGCTATCTCTGGGAATTAGCCCTGGAGAGGCATTTTAGCCCCAGTCAATGAGATCCTGGATGGCAGAGTATCACGAATTTGGAAAATAAGAACATTTGGGTAATATGCTCCTTTCTTTCCCACCTGGGTTCAAAATGAACAATAAGACAGAGGAGAGGCAGATGATGGACAAAGTATCCCCTCTATTACTGAGAAAGCCTCCATTTGAGAACGTGTCTTAACATGAGAGTTAAACAGGCCTTTCAACTCCATCCAGAATTAGTCAGACTTACTCATGCGGTCATAGGTAGCATTGGATCAGGATAAACTTTCCCAAGTGGGAAGGATTTCACAGCATGAGCAACAGACAATAAATTGTGCTTACTGCAAGCAAATTTACCTCCAGGAGGGGAAAGAAAAAAAAAAAAAAAAGGTCAGGAGATGAGTCAAACACTTCCAGTTGATTCTTCCCAAATGTATTGATCAGGTAGGACAAACTGCCTTCCCCAGGCAGGTGGTGAGTGAAGCAGGGAATGTCAGGGGGGTATTGCTTGACTAAACTCCCTTTTCATGGAGGGAAAAACCAAGACTGGGAAAGAAACATTACCTCCCACCAAAAAAATCCCCAGATTTTTCTTGAGAGTTTAGGAAGATAGTTTAATTCTGGCATTTCCATAGCCATGATTCCAGCTTCATGTCTTACATTTTAAATCCAGAGTTTCAGCTAGTTGATACAAGTTGATTCAATTCCCCCACCTCACACCCCAAGGTTTCCTGGGTGGCTGCTAAGTCTGTAAAAGTTAGAGTCAACTTTCAGACTCTTGATGTGTCAGAAATATCCTGCTCTGGTTCTTGGTTTATTGTCTCACCTGCTTCCACTCTTTATGATAGGAACAGGAAAAGGGTCCTATCAACAGGTCCAGACACTGGGAAACTGTCATCTGGTAGACAGATCAATAAAGAATGACCTAAAGATAATGTTTGAGGCTCCCAAGCGTCTTAAGATGGTGTGGGAAAAAGGGGAAAGACTCATTATGGCAACATAAATGCTTATTCTTAACATAATGTTATTCTTCTAATTATGTTTCATTGGCTAAATCCAGCTAGTCACCGGTGTTTTTTTTTTTTAAATAAAGATTTTTAAAATAAAGATTTATTGGAATACAGCAACACTGATCCTTGCTACAACAGCAGTTGAATAGTTGTGACAAACCTTATGCCCTGTAAAGCCAAAATATTTACTATCTGGTTGTCTATAGAAGTTTGCCAACCTTTGCTCTATATATGCTCATTGAATGCTGATAGATTACCTACACTGTACTGGGAGCAGGGACAGTCTGTGCCTTAAATGAGCTCACAAACTCTGTGGAACCAGATATTTTCACAACTACTCACAAAGCAGTGTGAGAAACACAGGAACAGAGGAAGGAAAAATCTGAAGTTGTAAAGGAAGAAGCGACTTTTGGGGGCAATAAGGTGAGGGATGGGAGGTGACTCCTGGGACCTGACAGGAAAGACTACTTGCTGTCCACTCGGAAGGATGTTATGTTATGCTAAATAACTTAGGATTTATCTGAAGGGCAGTGGAACACACTCAAGGATTTGAATCAGAAAAGCAATATTATCAATTTACTTTTGAACATTTGTTTTTAGGCAAATTTATTTATTTATTTATTTATTTATTTATTTATTTATTTATTTATTTATTTATTTATTTATGAGAGACACACAGAGGGAGGCAGAGACACAGGCAGAGGGAGAACCAGGCTCCCTGAGGGAAGCCTGATGCTGGGACTCAATCCCAAGACCATGGGATCACGACCTGAGCCAAAGGCAGACGCTCAACCACTGAGCCACTCAGGCACCCTATCAATTTACTTTTGAAAAAAAAATTATTTATTGTAAAAAGAATCATATGAAATCTCTTCTGTATCTGATACACAGGAAGGAAGTCTAAAGGCTGGCAGGTTAAGTTAGAAGTATTGCAATAGACCAGATTTTTTTAACCTGGGCCAAGCCCTGTCCCAAATAATTTTTATGTAAGCCTATTTATTAGCAAGTAAAGTACATATCAGGATTTCATTTGGCATAGAGTGCAATAAAGTAAACTGAAGCCAAACATTAATTATATACACATGTTTAGTTAGTTATGCTTCTAGCGTGGGTATATAATAAATCAGAGAGGATTCATTCCTTAAAGAGGATTTCTATCATCTCTACTTTATTCTTTTTTTTCTGTTTACACATGAAGGTAAAGTTATTACCAGTTGCTGACTCTGCAAATTCCCCCCTCCCCATCTCCACCTCACCTTCACCTCTCTTCTTCATAAGAGATAAGAGGCCTGAGTGGTTTAAGGATCAGGTGCGTGTTTAAGGATCAGGTTCGTGTTTCAGGATTATGAAGAGGATATTAATTAGTCTAAGCCTGCCAAGGTAATTCTGTATTCTTTGCCTACGATTATTTTAGAAATAGGAATGTGATGTACAAATGGGACATTGCTAGGAGGCTTCCAGAAATGTGTACCCACTGAGGGAAAGGTACATACATAGAAGGAAACAGACTATCTTCTTCACTCTATCTGTTGTACATGGGTGTGATGCCTGGAACTGAGGCCACCATGCTATTGTGAGAGACTCTACTAACATACTGAAAATAGCAGAGCGAAGGATGGGAGGGATGGGCTGATGGCGCGGAGGACTCAGCCTGGAGTTGTCTGACCTTGGAACTTCATGTAATTTAAGAGAGTAAATGTTCTTTTTACTGTAGCTTGTTTAGGTTGGGTGTTCTTATTCTGACATAGGCTCTCAGAGGGAAAGATACATATGCACTCTTAATCTATCAGGAAAGGGATTCATAGATATATATGTTCTGTGTTGTTTCTAAAGCAGTACTTATCAAATTTTAATGTGCCTATGAATTACCTGGGGACCTTGTGTTTTTTTTTTTAAGATTTTATTTATTTATTCATGAGACACAGAGAAAGAGGCAAAGACATAGGCAGAAGGAGAAGCAGGCTCCCCGCAGGGGACCCTAATGTGGGACTCGATCCTAGGACCCCGGGACCAGGAACTGAGCCAAAGGCAGAAGCTCAACCACCAAGCCACCCAGGCATCTCCTGGGAATCTTGTTTTAATGCAGATTCAGATTCAGCAGGTGAGCCTGAGATGCTGCATTTCTCTAAGAAATTCCCAGATGTCGATGATGCTAGTGTCAGGACCATGCTTTTGACTTGCAGATGTAGGCAAAAAGTATAGCTCGTTGAAAGTTAGACAATGGGGAAACCTCCCAGAAATGTATAGGACTTTTTAAGGGAGAACCAGGAGTCATGGTGTAATTGTGATTCTGATCATTCAAAAGAATCATCCAAAAAAAAAAAAAAAAAAAAGAATCATCCAGGGACGCCTGGGCGGGGGGGGGGGGGTTCAGTGGTTAAGCACCTGATTTCGGGGTGTGAACCTGGAGTCCCAGGATCGAGTCCCACATCAGGCTCCCTGTCTCTCTCTCAGCCTATGTCTGCCTCTCTCTCTCTCTCTGTCATGAAGAAATAAATAAAAATTAAAAAAAAAAACAGAATCACCCAATATTAAATCTTAATAATTTCAGAAAGTTAAGAGACAATGGTGGAACAAGGACAAGTGCTTAGAGACTAGCCCTGCAGAGAAGAGAGAAGTGGAAAGTGTCTTTCTTACTTGTGTGGGGTCCCCAGACAAAGCACATATTCATGATTCCAGCAGAGCTTTCAGATGACCATATAGGCCTTTTGCACTAAAAATTCAGTGGTATTCCCATCTTCACCACTGTGGGTAAATTAAACCAACAACAACAAAAATCTGTAAAGTAAGTATAAGGGAGCCCAAACAAATTCTGATTTTCCCCCCGTGATTACTACTTTGATGTTTTCTTTGGAAGTAATAGTTATATAATTCTTTCCAAATGTTTTTTAGGAGTATATTGCTTGGCTGGTACCTTAATCATACAGGAGTATGTTTATAGGGTAACTGGACCCTAGATTTCAGATGGGAAAGCTTGGAATAATGTCTGTTCAAAGTATCTCTTTAATTTGAAATGTTCCAACAACAAAAGAGGTTTAGATCTTATGGGATGGGAAGATAACTTTGTAAGAACTGTTTTAGTGTTCCGGGGGAAAAAACAGTAACTCCTAGCAGTAGATAATCTATGATATATTTTGTAAACCAACTTCCACTTATAATTTACACGAAAATCCATTTTACTTCACTTTTTATTTCAAAAAATTAACAATAGTAATACAATTTTCATCTCAAATTTGAGAGTAACTATTGGAAACATTAAACACAATGTGCATACAAATATTACAACTGGCTCATGGCTCCTGTGATTAATAATATAAAGGATCACAACAAGCACAGGACCCATTTATAGGAGTCATATCTCTAGTTTTATAGGAGAGAGCATGCTTGTTTTTTTTTTTTTTTTAAGATTTATTTATTTATTTATGATAGAGAGAGAGAGTCAGGGAGAGACACAGGCAGAGGGAGAAGCAGGCTCTATGCTGGGAGCCCGACGTGGAACTCGATCCGGTACTCCGGGATCGCGCCCTGGGCCAAAGGC
>NW_023330671.1:0-69233 GCF_011100685.1 Canis lupus familiaris | reverse complement strand
ATCTTTGGGATGCAGCAAAAGCAGTCCTAAGGGGGAAAACATCGCAATACAAGCATCCATTCAAAAACTGGAAAGAACTCAAATACAAAAGCTAACCTTACACATAAAGGAGCTAGAGAAAAAACAGCAAATAGATCGACACCCAAGAGAAGAAGGGAGTTAATAAAGATTCGAGCAGAACTCAACGAAATCGAGACCAGAAGAACTGTGGAACAGATCAACAGAACCAGGAGTTGGTTCTTTGAAAGAATTAATAAGATAGATAAACCATTAGCCAGCCTTATTAAAAAGAGAGAGAGAAGACTCAAATTAATAAAATCATGAATAAGAAAGGAGAGCTCACTACCAACACCAAGGAAATACAAACGATTTTAAAACATATTATGAACAGCAATACGCCAATAAATTAGGCAATCTAGAAGAAATGGACGCATTCCTGGAAAGCCACAAACTACCAAAACTGGAACAGGAAGAAATAGAAAACCTGACAGGCCAATAACCCGGAGGAATTGAAGCAGTCATCAAAAACCTCCCAAGGACACAAGAGTCCAGGGCCAGATGGCTTCCCAGGGAGATTTTATCAAACGTTTAAAGAAGAAAAGAAAAGAGAAACCATACCCTATTTCTCCCTCAAAGCTGTCGTTGGAAGGTAGAAGAGTAGAAAGAGATGGAGTACTTCCAAATTCGTTCTATGAAGCCAGCATCACCATTAATTCCAAGCCAGACAAAGACCCCGCCAAAAAGGAGAATTACAGGACCAATATCCCTGATGAAACTGGATGCAAAAATTCTCAACAAGATACTGGCCAATATGGATCCAACAGTACATAAGAAAATTATTCACCATGACCAAGTAGGATTTAATCCCTGGGACACAGGCTGGTTCAACACCCGTAAAACAATCAATGTGATTCATCATATCAGCAAGGAGAAAAACCAAGAACCATATGATCCTCTCAGGTGGATGCAGAGAAAGCATTGGAACAAAATACAGCATCCATTCCTGATCAAAACTCTTCAGAGTGTAGGGATAGAGGGAACATTCCTCGACATCTTAAAGCCATCTATGAAAAAGCCCACAGCAAATATCATTCTCAATGGGAAGCACTGGGAGCCTTTCCCCTAAGATCAGGAACAAGACAGGGATTGTCCACTCTCACCACTGCTATTCAACATAGTTACTGGAAGTCCTAGCCTCAGCAATCAGACAACAAAAAGACATAAAGGCATTCAAATTGGCAAAGAAGAAGTCAAACTCTCCCTCTTCGCCGGATGACATGATACTCTACATAGAAAACCCAAAAGTTCTCCACCCCAAGATTGCTAGAACTCATACAGCAATTCGGTAGCGTGGCAGGATACAAAATCAATGCCCAGAAGTCAGTGGCATTTCTATACACTAACAATGAGACTGAAGAAAGAGAAATTAAGGAGTCAATCCCATTTACAATTGCACCCAAAAGCATAAGATACCTAGGAATAAACCTCACCAAAGATGTAAAGGATCTATACCCTCAAAACTATAGAACACTTCTGAAAGAAATTGAGGAAGACACAAAGAGATGGAAAAATATTCCATGCTCATGGATTGGCAGAATTAATATTGTGAAAATGTCAATGTTACCCAGGGCAATGTACACGTTAATGCAATCCCTATCAAAATACCATGGACTTTCTTCAGAGAGTTAGAACAAATTATTTTAAGATTTGTGTGGAATCAGAAAAGACCCCGAATAGCCAGGGGAATTTTAAAAAAGAAAACCATATCTGGGGGCATCACAATGCCAGATTTCAGGTTGTACTACAAAGCTGTGGTCATCAAGACAGTGTGGTACTGGCACAAAAACAGACACATAGATCAGTGGAACAGAATAGAGAATCCAGAAGTGGACCCTGAACTTTATGGGCAACTAATATTCGATAAAGGAGGAAAGACTATCCATTGGAAGAAAGACAGTATCTTCAATAAATGGTGCTGGGAAAATTGGACATCCACATGCAGAAGAATGAAACTAGACCACTCTCTTTCACCATACACAAAGATAAACTCAAAATGGATGAAAGATCTAAATGTGAGACAGATTCCATCAAAATCCTAGAGAAGAACACAGGCAACACCCTTTTGAACTCGGCCATAGTAACTTCTTTGCAAGATACAATCCACGAAGGCAAAAGAAACAAAAGCAAAAATGAACTATTGGGACTTCATCAAGATAAGAGCTTTTTGCACAGCAAAGGATACAGTCAAACAAAACTCAAAGACAACCTACAGAATGGAGAAGATATTTGCAAAATGACATATCAGACAAAGTGCTAGTTGTCCAAGATCTATAAAGAAACTATTAAACTCACAACACCAAGGAAACAAACAATCCAATCATGAAATGGGCAAAAGACATGACAGAAATCTCACAGAGGAAACATAGACATGGCCAACAGGCATATGAGAAAATGCTCTGCATCACTTGCCATCAGGGAAATACAAATCAAACCACAATGAGATACCACCTCACACCCAGGAGAATGGGGAAAAATTAACAAGGCAGGAAACAACAAATGTTGGAGAGGATGCGGAGAAAAGGGAAGCCCTCTTACACTGGTTGGTGGGAATGTGAACTGGTTGCAGCCACTCTGGAAAACTGGGTGGAGGTTCCTCAAAACAGTATAAAAAATAGAACCTGCCCTAACGACCCCAGCAAATTGCCTGTTGGTGGGAATTGTACCCCAAAGATAACAAATGCAAGTGAAACGGCCGGGACAACTGCACCCCGAGGTTTCTAGAAGCAATGGCCACGATAGCCAAACTGTGGAAGGACCTCGGTGTCCAACTAAAGAAAAAAAAAATGAATGGATAAAGAGAGATGTTGGTTTATATATAGCAATTGTGAATAATTACTCAGCTATGAAGAATGACAAAAACAACCCACCATTATGCTTCAACGTGGATGGAACGGGAGGGTATAATGCTGAGTGAAGTAAGTCAGTCCGGAGAAGGACAAACATTATATGTTCCTCATTCTTTGGGGAATATAAATAATAGTGAAAGGGGAAATAAGGGAAGGGAGAGAAATGTGTGGGAAATATAGAGAAAGGGAGACAGAACGTAAAGACTGCCTAACTCTGGGAAACGAACTAGGGGTGGTAGAAGGGGAGGAGGGGCGGGGGGTGGGAGTGAATGGGTGACGGGAACTGGGTGTTATTCTGTATGTTAGTAAATTGAACAACAATAAAAAAAACAAAAAAAAAAACAAAAACAATTAAATCGAATCGAATCGAAAAGAATCAAACCGAATCAAAAAGAATCGAAAAGAATTGAATCAAGAAGAATCGAAATGAATTGAATCGAGTAGAATAAAATCGAAGCTAGGGTAAAAGAATCGAGTCGAATCAAAAATTATCTAAATCAATCCATGAAATCCAAAAGAATTGAATCGAATCGAATCGAAAAGATTCGAATCGAAATGTAACAAATGGAATCCAAATGATCGAATCGAATCAAATCGAAAAGAATCGAATCGATGTGAATCGATTCGAGAAGAATCGAATCGAAAAAAATCGAATCGTATCGAATCGAATCGAATCGAAAAGAATCGAATCGAAACGACAAGAGGCGAATCGAATCGAATCGAAAAGAATCAAATTGAAAAGAATCGAATCGAACTGAATCGAAAAGAATCGAATCGAAAAAATCGAATCAAAAAGAATCGAATCGAATCGTATCGATTCGAAAAGAATCGAATCGAATCGAAAAGAATAGAATCGAATGGAATCGAATCGAAAAGAATCAATCGAATCGAAATGAATAGAAAAGAATCGAATAGATGCGAATCGACACGAATCGAAAAAAGTTGAAACGAATCGAATCATATCAAAGTGAAAAGAATCGAATCGAATCCAAAAGAATCGAATCGAACTGAATCGAAAAGAATCGAATCGAACAGACCGAAAAGAATCGAATCGAAGAGAATCGTATCGAATCGAATCGAATAGAACCGAAAGAATCGAATCGATTCCAATCGACCTGAATCGAAAAGAATCGAATCGAACATATCGAATCTAATTGAAATGAATCGAATCAAATAAAATAGAAGAGAATCAAATCGAAACGAAAAAGAATCGAATCGAATCGAATTGAAAAGAATTGAATCGAATCGAAAAGAATCGAATCGAAATGAAAAGAATCGAATCGAATCGATCGAAATGATCGAATTGAAAAGTATCGAGTTGAATCGAATCAAATCGAAAAGAATCAAATCGAATCGTATCGAATCAAAAAGAATCAAATCAAATCGAATCGAAAAGAATAGAATCGTATTCATTGAATCGAAAAGAATTGAATCGAAAAGAATCGAGTCGAATCAAAACGAATCGAATCAATTCGAAAAGAATCGTATCGATTTGAATCGAAAAGAATCGGAATCGGATCTTATATACTTGAATCAAAAAGAATCGAGTCGATTCAAATCAAAAATATCAAACCAAATAGAAAAGAATCGAAAAGAAAAGAATCGATTCAAATCGAAAACCGAAAGGTATCAAAACGATTCGAATGGATAAGAAACGAATCGAAAATAATAGAATCGAATCGCACCGAATCGAAATGAAAATAATCAAATGGAATCGAATTGAAAATAACCGAATCAAATCAAATCGAAAATAATTGAAGCGAATCTAATAGAAAATAATCGATTCGCCTTGAACGAATCGAAAAACATCGAAATGAACTGAATTGAAAATAATGAAATCGAATCGAAAATAATCGAATCGAAAGTAATCTTATCGAATCGAAAATAATCGAATCGAATCGAATCGAAAATAATTGAACCGAGTCGATCGAATTGAGTTGAAAATAATCGAATCGAACCGAATTGAATCGAAAATAATCGAATCGAATCGAATAGAAAAGAATCGAATGGAATCGAAAAGAATCGAATCATAATCGAATTGAATCGAAAAGAATGGAATCGTATCGAATGGAATCGAAAAGAATCGAATCATATCGAATTGAATCGAAAAGAATCGAATCGAAGAGAACCGAAAAAGGATCGAATCGAATACAATCGAAAAGAATCGTATCAAATCGAATCGAATTGAATCGAAAAAGAATCGATTCCAATCGAATTGAATTGAATAGAATAGAATCGAACAGTATCGAATCGAATTGGTAAGATTCGAATCAAATAAAATTGAAAAGAATCTAATTGAAACGAAAATAATCCAATCGAATCGAATTGAAAGGAATCGAATCGAAAAAATCGAATCGAAAAGAATCGAGTTGAGTTGAATCGAATCGAATGATAATCGAATCGAAAAGAATCGAACGGAATCGAATAGAATTCAAAAGAATTGAATCGAACTGAATCAAAAAGAATCGAATCGACCTGAATAGAAAAGAATCGAATCGAAATGTAACAAATTGAATCCAAATGATCGAATCGAATCAAATCCAAAAGAATCAAATTGAAACGAAAAGAATCGAATAGAATCTAACTAAAAATAATCGAATCGAATCGAATCGAATAGAATCGAACAGAATTGAATCGAACGAAAAGAATCTTATCGAATCGAATCGAAAAGAATCGAATCGAATCGAATGGAGAAGAATCAAATCGAACCGAATCGAAAAGAACTGAATCGAAAAGAATCGAATCGAAGAGAATCTAATCGAAACGAAAAGAATCAAATCGAATCCAAAAGAATAGAATCGAAACGAAAAGAGGCGAATCGAATCGAATCGAAAAGAAGCGAATAGAAAAAAATCGAATCGAATCGAATCGAAAAGAATCGAATTAAAAAGAATAGAATCGAAACATTCGAATCGAAATGAATCGACTCGAATTAAATCGGTTGAAAAGATCGAATCAAAAAACATCAAAGAGAATCGAAACGAATCGAATCGAATCAAATCGAATTGAAAAGAATCGTATCAAATCAAATCTAAAAGAATCGAATCGAATCGAATCAAAAAGAATGGAATCGAATTGATTCGCATCGAAAAGAATCGATCGAATCGTAGTGAATCGAAAAGAATCGAATCGAATGGAATCGAATCGAATCGAAAAGAATCGAATCGAATCGAATCGAAAAGAATTGAATCGAAGAATATCAAATCGAATTGAAAAGAATTGACTCAAATCGAAAAGGATCGAATCGAAAAACAAAGAATAGAATCGAATCGAATTCGAAAGAATCAAATTGAATTGAAATGAGAAGAATCGAATCGAATTGCATCGAATCGAAAATAATTGAATCGAATTGAATAAAAATAATCAAATCGAGTCGAATCAAAAATAATTGGAATTGAATCGAATCGATAATCGAACCGAATCGAATCCAATCGAGTCGAATCGAAAATAATCGAATCGAATCAAATGGATTCAAAAAACAATTATCGAATCGAATCGAAAAGATTCGAATTGAATCGAAAAGATCAAACCGAATCAAAAAGAATCGAAAAGAATTGAATCAAGAAGAATCGAAATGAATTGAATCGAGTAGAATCAAATCGAAGCTAGGGTAAAAGAATCGAATCGAATCAAAAATTATCTAAATCAATCCAATGAAATCCAAAAGAATTGAATCGAATCGAATCAAAAAGATTCGAATCGAAATGTAACAAGTGGAATCCAAATGATCGAATCGAATCAAATCGAAAAGAATCGAATCGAAAAGAATCGAATTGAATTGAATCGATTCGAGAAGAATCGAATCGAAAAGAATCGAATCGTATCAAATCGAATCGAATCGAAAAGAATCGAATCGAAGAGAATAGAATCGAAACGAAAAGAATCGAATCGAATCGAATCAAAAAGAATCGAATCGAAACGACAAGAGGCGAATCGAATCGAATCGAAAAGAATCAAATTGAAAAGAATCGAATCGAATTGAAAAGAATCGAATCGAAAAAATCGAATCAAAAGAATCGAATCGAATCGAAAAGAATCGAATCGAATCGAAAAGAATAGAATCGAATGGAATCGAATCGAAAAGAATCAATCGAATCGAATTGAATAGAAAAGAATCGAATAGATTCGAATCGACACGAATCGAAAAAAGTCGAAACGAATCGAATCATATCAAAGCGAAAAGAATCGAATCGAATCAAAAAGAATCGAATCGAACTGAATCGAAAAGACTCGAATCGAACAGTACCGAATCGAATTGATAAGATTCGAATCAAATAAAATCGAAAAGAATCTAATTGAAACGAAAAGAATCCAATCGAATCGAATCGAATTGAAAGGAATCGAATTGAAAAAATCGAATCGAAAAGAATCGAGTTGAGTTGAATCGAATCAAATCATATCGAATCGAAAAGAATCGAACCGAATCGAATTGAATTGAAAAGAATTGAATCGAACTGTATCAAAAAGAATCGAATCGACCTGAATAGAAAAGAATCGAATCGAAATGTAACAAATTGAATCCAAATGATCGAATCGAATCAAATCGAAAAGAATCGAGCAGAATCGAATCGAAACGAAAAGAATCGAACTGAAAATAATCGAATAGAATCGAATAGAATAGAATCGAATAGAATTGAATCGAACGAAAGAATCTTATCGAATCGAATCGAAAAGAATCGAATCGAATCGAATGGAGAAGAATCAAATCGAACCGAATCGAAAAGAACTGAATCGAAAAGAATCGAATCGAAGAGAATCTAATCGAAACGAAAAGAATCAAATCGAATCCAAAAGAATAGAATCGAAACGAAAAGAGGCGAATCGAATCGAATCGAAAAGAAGCGAATAGAAAAAAATCGAATCGAATCGAATCGAAAAGAATCGAATTGAAAAGAATAGAATCGAAAAATTCGAATCGAATCAAATCGAAATGAATCGAATCGAATTAAATCGGTTGAAAAGATCGAATCAAAAAACATCAAAGAGAATCGAAACGAATCGAAACGAATCGAATTGAATCAAATCGAATTGAAAAGAATCGTATCAAATCAAATCTAAAAGAATCGAATCGAATCGAATCAAAAAGAATGGAATCGAATTGATTCGCATCGAAAAGAATCGATCGAATCGTATTGAATCGAAAAGAATCGAATCGAATGGAATCGAATCGAATCGAAAAGAATCGAATCGAATCGAATCGAAAAGAATTGAATCGAAGAATATCAAATCGAATTGAAAAGAATTGACTCAAATCGAAAAGGATCGAATCGAAACACAAAGAATCGAATCGAATCGAATTCGAAAGAATCGAATTGAATTGAAATGAGAAGAATCGAATCGAATTGCATCGAATCGAAAATAATTGAATCGAATTGAATAAAAAATAATCAAATCGAGTCGAATCAAAAATAATTGGAATTGAATCGAATCGATAATCGAACCGAATCGAATCCAATCGAGTCGAATCGAAAATAATCGAATCGAATCAAATGGATTCAAAAACAATTAAATCGAATCGAAAAGAATCGAATGGAATCGAAAAGAATCAAACCGAATCAAAAAGAATCGAAAAGAATTGAATCAAGAAGAATCGAAATGAATTGAATCGAGTAGAATCACATCGAAGCTAGGGTAAAAGAATCGAATCGAATCAAAAATTATCTAACTCAATCCAATGAAATCCAAAAGAATTGAATCGAATCGAATCGAAAAGATTCGAATCGAAATGTAACAAGTGGAATCCAAATGATCGAATCGAATCAAATCGAAAAGAATCGAATCGAAAAGAATCGAATTGAATTGAATCGATTCGAGAAGAATCGAATCGAAAAGAATCGAATCGTATCAAATCGAATCGAATCGAAAAGAATCGAATCGAAGAGAATATAATCGAAACAAAAAGAATCGAATCGAATCGAATCAAAAAGAATCGAATCGAAACGACAAGAGGCGAATCGAATCGAATCGAAAAGAATCAAATTGAAAAGAATCGAATCAAATTGAAAAGAATCGAATCGAAAAAATCGAATCAAAAAGAATCGAATCGAATCGTATCGAATCGAAAAGAATCGAAAAGAATAGAATCGAATGGAATCGAATCGAAAAGAATCAATCGAATCGAATTGAATAGAAAAGAATCGAATAGATTCGAATCGACACGAATCGAAAAAAGTCGAAACGAATCGAATCATATCAAAGCGCAAAGAATCGAATCGAGTCCAAAAGAATCGAATCGAACTGAATCGAAAAGAATCGAATCGAACAGACCGAAAAGAATCGAATCGAAGAGAATCGTATCGAATCGAATCGAATAGAACCGAAAGAATCGAATCGATTCCAATCGACCTGAATCGAAAAGAATCGAATCGAACAGTATCGAATCTAATTGAAATGAATCGAATCAAATAAAATAGAAGAGAATCAAATCGAAACGAAAAGAATCGAATCGAATCGAATTGAAAAGAATTGAATCAAATCGAAAAGAATCGAATCGAAATGAAAAGAATCGAATCGAATCGATCGAAATGATCGATTTGAAAAGTATCGAGTTGAATCGAATCAAATCGAAAAGAATCAAATCGAATCGTATGGAATCAAAAAGAATCAAATCAAATCGAATCGAAAAGAATAGAACCGTATTTCATTGAATCGAAAAGAATTGAATCGAAAAGAATCGAGTCGAATCAAAACGAATCGAATCAAATCGAAAAGAATCGTATCGATTTGAATCGAAAAGAATCGGATCGAATCTTATATACTTGAATCAAAAAGAATCGAGTCGATTCAAATCAAAAAAATCAAACCGAATAGAAAAGAATCGAATCGAAAAGAAAAGAATCGATTCAAATCGAAAACCGAAAGGAATCAAAACGATTCGAATGGATACGAAACGAATCGAATCGAAAATAATAGAATCGAATCGTACCGAACCGAAATGAAAATAATCAAATGGAATCGAATTGAAAATAACCGAATCAAATCAAATCGAAAATAATTGAAGCGGGGATTCCTGGGAGGGGCAGCGGTTTAGTGCCTGCCTTTGGCCCAGGGCGCGATCCTGGAGACCCGGGATCAAATCCCACATAGGGCTCCCGGTGCTTGGAGCTTGCTTCTCCCTCTGCCTATCTCTGCCTCTCTCTCTCTCTCTGTGACTATCATAAATAAATAAAAAATTTAGAAAAAAAAAGAAAATAATTGAAGCGAATCTAATAGAAAATAGTTGATTCGCATTGAATCGAATCGAAAAACATCGAAATGAATTGAATTGAAAATAATGAAATCGAATCGAAAATAATCGAATCGAAAGTAATCTTATCGAATCGAAAATAATCGAATCGAATCGAATCGAAAATAACTGAACCGAGTCGATCGAATTGAGTTGAAAATAATCGAATCAAACCGAATTGAATCGAAAATAATCGAATCGAATCGAATAGAAAAGAATCGAATGGAATCGAAAAGAATCGAATCATATCGAATTGAATCGAAAAGAATCGAATCGAAGAGAACCGAAAAGAATCGAATCGAATACAATCGAAAAGAATCGTATCGAATCGAATCGAATTGAATCGAAAAGAATCGATTCCAATCGAATTGAATTGAATAGAATCGAATCGAACAGTACCGAATCGAATTGATAAGATTCGAATCAAGTAAAATCGAAAAGAATCTAATTGAAACGAAAAGAATCCAATCGAATCGAATTGAAAGGAATCGAATCGAAAAAATCGAATCGAAAAGAATCGAGTTGAGTTGAATCGAATCGAATCATATCGAATCGAAAAGAATCGAACCGAATCGAATTGAGTTGAAAAGAATTGAATCGAACTGAATCAAAAAGAATCGAATCGACCTGAATAGAAAAGAATCGAATCGAAATGTAACAAATTGAATCCAAATGATCGAATCGAATCAAATCGAAAAGAATCGAGCAGAATCGAATCGAAACGAAAAGAATCGAACTGAAAATAATCGAATCGAATCGAATCGAATAGAATCGAACAGAATTGAATCGAACGAAAAGAATCTTATCGAATCGAATCGAATCGAATGGAGAAGAATCAAATCGAACCGAATCGAAAAGAACTGAATCGAAAAGAATCGAATCGAAGAGAATCTAATCGAAACGAAAGGAATCAAATCGAATCCAAAACAATAGAATCGAAACGAAAAGAGGCGAATCGAATCGAATCGAAAAGAAGCGAAATAGAAAAAAATCGAATCGAATCGAATCGAAAGAATCGAATTAAAAAGAATAGAATCGAAACATTCGAATCGAAATGAATCGAATCGAATTAAATCGGTTGAAAAGATCGAATCAAAAAACATCAAAGAGAATCGAAACGAATCGAATCGAATCAAATCGAATTGAAAAGAATCGTATCAAATCAAATCTAAAAGAATCGAATCGGGATCCCTGGGTGGTGCAGCGGTTTACCGCCTGCCTTTGGCCCAGGGCGCGATCCTGGAGACCCGGGATCGAATCCCATGTCGGGCTCCCGGTGCATGGAGCCTGCTTCTCCCACTGCCTATGTCTCTGCCCCTCTCTCTCTTTCTCTCTGTGACTATCATAAATAAATAAAAATAAAAAAAAATAAATAAAAATAATCGAATCGAATCGAATCGAATCAAAAAGAATGGAATCGAATTGATTCGCATTGAAAAGAATCGATCGAATCGTATTGAATCGAAAAGAATCGAATCGAATCGAATCGAAGAATCGAATCGAAACGAATCGAATCGAAAAGAATCGAATCGAAAAGAATCGAATCGAAGAATATCAAATCGAATTGAAAAGAATTGACTCAAATCGAAAAGAATCGAATCGAAACACAAAGAATCGAATCGAATCGAATTCGAAAGAATCGAATTGAATTGAAATGAGAAGAATCGAATCGAATTGCATCGAATCGAAAATAATTGAATCGAATTGAATAAAAAATAATCAAATCGAGTCGAATCAAAAATAATTGGAATTGAATCGAATCGATAATCGAACCGAATCGAATCCAATCGAGTCGAATCGAAAATAATCGAATCGAATCAAATGGATTCAAAAACAATTAAATCGAATCGAAAAGAATCGAATGGAATCGAAAAGAATCAAACCGAATCAAAAAGAATCGAAAAGAATTGAATCAAGAAGAATCGAAATGAATTGAATCGAGTAGAATCACATCGAAGCTAGGGTAAAAAATCGAATCGAATCAAAAATTATCTAAATCAATCCAATGAAATCCAAAAGAATTGAATCGAATCGAATCGAAAAGATTCGAATCGAAATGTAACAAGTGGAATCCAAATGATCGAATCGAATCAAATCGAAAAGAATCGAATCGAAAAGAATCGAATTGAATTGAATCGATTCGAGAAGAATCGAATCGAAAAGAATCGAATCGAATCGAAAAGAATCGAATCGAAGAGAATATAATCGAAACAAAAAGAATCGAATCGAATCGAATCAAAAAGAATCGAATCGAAACGACAAGAGGCGAATCGAATCGAATCGAAAAGAATCAAATTGAAAAGAATCGAATCAAATTGAAAAGAATCGAATCGAAAAAATCGAATCAAAAAGAATCGAATCGAATCGAAAAGAATCGAATCGAATCGAAAAGAATAGAATCGAATGGAATCGAATCGAAAAGAATCAATCGAATCGAATTGAATAGAAAAGAATCGAATAGATTCGAATCGACACGAATCGAAAAAAGTCGAAACGAATCGAATCATATCAAAGCGAAAAGAATCGAATCGAATCAAAAAGAATCGAATCGAACTGAATCGAAAAGAATCGAATCGAACAGTACCGAATCGAATTGATAAGATTCGAATCAAATAAAATCGAAAAGAATCTAATTGAAACGAAAAGAATCCAATCGAATCGAATTGAAAGGAATCGAATCGAAAAAATCGAAATCGAAAAGAATCGAAGTTGAGATTGAATCGAATTGAATCAAATCGAAAAGAATCGAATCGAATTGAAAAGAATCGAATCGAACTGAATCAAAAAGAATCGAATCGAACTGAATAGAAAAGAATCGAATCGAAATGTAACAAATTGAATCCAAATGATCGAATCGAATCAAATCGAAAAGAATCGAGCAGAATCGAATCGAAACGAAAAGAATCGAACTGAAAATAATCGAATCGAATCGAATCGAATAGAATCGAATAGAATTGAATCGAACGAAAAGAATCTTATCGAATCGAATCGAAAAGAATCGAATCGAATCGAATGGAGAAGAATCAAATCGAACCGAATCGAAAAGAACTGAATCGAAAAGAATCGAATCGAAGAGAATCTAATCGAAACGAAAAGAATCAAATCGAATCCAAAAGAATAGAATCGAAACGAAAAGAGGCGAATCGAATCGAATCGAAAAGAAGCGAATAGAAAAAATCGAATCGAATCGAATCGAAAAGAATCGAATTGAAAAGAATAGAATCGAAAAATTCGAATCGAATCAAATCGAAATGAATCGAATCGAATTAAATCGGTTGAAAAGATCGAATCAAAAAACATCAAAGAGAATCGAAACGAATCGAATTGAATCAAATCGAATTGAAAAGAATCGTATCAAATCAAATCTAAAAGAATCGAATCGAATCGAATCAAAAAGAATGGAATCGAATTGATTCGCATCGAAAAGAATCGATCGAATCGTATTGAATCGAAAAGAATCGAATCGAATGGAATCGAATCGAATCGAAAAGAATCGAATCGAATCGAATCGAAAAGAATTGAATCGAAGAATATCAAATCGAATTGAAAAGAATTGACTCAAATCGAAAAGGATCGAATCGAAACACAAAGAATCGAATCGAATCGAATTCGAAAGAATCGAATTGAATTGAAATGAGAAGAATCGAATCGAATTGCATCGAATCGAAAATAATTGAATCGAATTGAATAAAAAATAATCAAATCGAGTCGAATCAAAAATAATTGGAATTGAATCGAATCGATAATCGAACCGAATCGAATCCAATCGAGTCGAATCGAAAATAATCGAATCGAATCAAATGGATTCAAAAACAATTAAATCGAATCGAAAAGAATCGAATGGAATCGAAAAGAATCAAACCGAATCAAAAAGAATCGAAAAGAATTGAATCAAGAAGAATCGAAATGAATTGAATCGAGTAGAATCACATCGAAGCTAGGGTAAAAGAATCGAATCGAATCAAAAATTATCTAACTCAATCCAATGAAATCCAAAAGAATTGAATCGAATCGAATCGAAAAGATTCGAATCGAAATGTAACAAGTGGAATCCAAATGATCGAATCGAATCAAATCGAAAAGAATCGAATCGAAAAGAATCGAATTGAATTGAATCGATTCGAGAAGAATCGAATCGAAAAGAAGCGAATCGTATCAAATCGAATCGAATCGAAAAGAATCGAATCGAAGAGAATATAATCGAAACAAAAAGAATCGAATCGAATCGAATCAAAAAGAATCGAATCGAAACGACAAGAGGCGAATCGAATCGAATCGAAAAGAATCAAATTGAAAAGAATCGAATCAAATTGAAAAGAATCGAATCGAAAAAATCGAATCAAAAAGAATCGAATCGAATCGTATCGAATCGAAAGAATCGAAAAGAATAGAATCGAATGGAATCGAATCGAAAAGAATCAATCGAATCGAATTGAATAGAAAAGAATCGAATAGATTCGAATCGACACGAATCGAAAAAAGTCGAAACGAATCGAATCATATCAAAGCGCAAAGAATCGAATCGAGTCCAAAAGAATCGAATCGAACTGAATCGAAAAGAATCGAATCGAACAGACCGAAAAGAATCGAATCGAAGAGAATCGTATCGAATCGAATCGAATAGAACCGAAAGAATCGAATCGATTCCAATCGACCTGAATCGAAAAGAATCGAATCGAACAGTATCGAATCTAATTGAAATGAATCGAATCAAATAAAATAGAAGAGAATCAAATCGAAACGAAAAGAATCGAATCGAATCGAATTGAAAAGAATTGAATCAAATCGAAAAGAATCGAATCGAAATGAAAAGAATCGAATCGAATCGATCGAAATGATCGATTTGAAAAGTATCGAGTTGAATCGAATCAAATCGAAAAGAATCAAATCGAATCGTATGGAATCAAAAAGAATCAAATCAAATCGAATCGAAAAGAATAGAACCGTATTTCATTGAATCGAAAAGAATTGAATCGAAAAGAATCGAGTCGAATCAAAACGAATCGAATCAAATCGAAAAGAATCGTATCGATTTGAATCGAAAAGAATCGGATCGAATCTTATATACTTGAATCAAAAAGAATCGAGTCGATTCAAATCAAAAAAATCAAACCGAATAGAAAAGAATCGAATCGAAAAGAAAAGAATCGATTCAAATCGAAAACCGAAAGGAATCAAAACGATTCGAATGGATACGAAACGAATCGAATCGAAAATAATAGAATCGAATCGTACCGAACCGAAATGAAAATAATCAAATGGAATCGAATTGAAAATAACCGAATCAAATCAAATCGAAAATAATTGAAGCGGGGATTCCTGGGAGGGGCAGCGGTTTAGTGCCTGCCTTTGGCCCAGGGCGCGATCCTGGAGACCCGGGATCAAATCCCACATAGGGCTCCCGGTGCTTGGAGCTTGCTTCTCCCTCTGCCTATCTCTGCCTCTCTCTCTCTCTCTGTGACTATCATAAATAAATAAAAAATTTAGAAAAAAAAAGAAAATAATTGAAGCGAATCTAATAGAAAATAGTTGATTCGCATTGAATCGAATCGAAAAACATCGAAATGAATTGAATTGAAAATAATGAAATCGAATCGAAAATAATCGAATCGAAAGTAATCTTATCGAATCGAAAATAATCGAATCGAATCGAATCGAAAATAATTGAACCGAGTCGATCGAATTGAGTTGAAAATAATCGAATCAAACCGAATTGAATCGAAAATAATCGAATCGAATCGAATAGAAAAGAATCGAATGGAATCGAAAAGAATCGAATCATATCGAATTGAATCGAAAAGAATCGAATCGAAGAGAACCGAAAAGAATCGAATCGAATACAATCGAAAAGAATCGTATCGAATCGAATCGAATTGAATCGAAAAGAATCGATTCCAATCGAATTGAATTGAATAGAATCGAATCGAACAGTACCGAATCGAATTGATAAGATTCGAATCAAGTAAAATCGAAAAGAATCTAATTGAAACGAAAAGAATCCAATCGAATCGAATTGAAAGGAATCGAATCGAAAAAATCGAATCGAAAAGAATCGAGTTGAGTTGAATCGAATCGAATCATATCGAATCGAAAAGAATCGAACCGAATCGAATTGAGTTGAAAAGAATTGAATCGAACTGAATCAAAAAGAATCGAATCGACCTGAATAGAAAAGAATCGAATCGAAATGTAACAAATTGAATCCAAATGATCGAATCGAATCAAATCGAAAAGAATCGAGCAGAATCGAATCGAAACGAAAAGAATCGAACTGAAAATAATCGAATCGAATCGAATAGAATCGAACAGAATTGAATCGAACGAAAAGAATCTTATCGAATCGAATCGAATCGAATGGAGAAGAATCAAATCGAACCGAATCGAAAAGAACTGAATCGAAAAGAATCGAATCGAAGAGAATCTAATCGAAACGAAAGGAATCAAATCGAATCCAAAACAATAGAATCGAAACGAAAAGAGGCGAATCGAATCGAATCGAAAAGAAGCGAAAAGAAAAAAATCGAATCGAATCGAATCGAAAAGAATCGAATTAAAAAGAATAGAATCGAAACATTCGAATCGAAATGAATCGAATCGAATTAAATCGGTTGAAAAGATCGAATCAAAAAACATCAAAGAGAATCGAAACGAATCGAATCGAATCAAATCGAATTGAAAAGAATCGTATCAAATCAAATCTAAAAGAATCGAATCGGGATCCCTGGGTGGTGCAGCGGTTTACCGCCTGCCTTTGGCCCAGGGCGCGATCCTGGAGACCCGGGATCGAATCCCATGTCGGGCTCCCGGTGCATGGAGCCTGCTTCTCCCACTGCCTATGTCTCTGCCCCTCTCTCTCTTTCTCTCTGTGACTATCATAAATAAGTAAAAATAAAAAAAAATAAATAAAAATAATCGAATCGAATCGAATCGAATCAAAAAGAATGGAATCGAATTGATTCGCATTGAAAAGAATCGATCGAATCGTATTGAATCGAAAAGAATCGAATCGAATCGAATCGAAGAATCGAATCGAAACGAATCGAATCGAAAAGAATCGAATCGAAAAGAATCGAATCGAAGAATATCAAATCGAATTGAAAAGAATTGACTCAAATCGAAAAGAATCGAATCGAAACACAAAGAATCGAATCGAATCGAATTCGAAAGAATCGAATTGAATTGAAATGAGAAGAATCGAATCGAATTGCATCGAATCGAAAATAATTGAATCGAATTGAATAAAAAATAATCAAATCGAGTCGAATCAAAAATAATTGGAATTGAATCGAATCGATAATCGAACCGAATCGAATCCAATCGAGTCGAATCGAAAATAATCGAATCGAATCAAATGGATTCAAAAACAATTAAATCGAATCGAAAAGAATCGAATGGAATCGAAAAGAATCAAACCGAATCAAAAAGAATCGAAAAGAATTGAATCAAGAAGAATCGAAATGAATTGAATCGAGTAGAATCACATCGAAGCTAGGGTAAAAGAATCGAATCGAATCAAAAATTATCTAAATCAATCCAATGAAATCCAAAAGAATTGAATCGAATCGAATCGAAAAGATTCGAATCGAAATGTAACAAGTGGAATCCAAATGATCGAATCGAATCAAATCGAAAAGAATCGAATCGAAAAGAATCGAATTGAATTGAATCGATTCGAGAAGAATCGAATCGAAAAGAATCGAATCGAATCGAAAAGAATCGAATCGAAGAGAATATAATCGAAACAAAAAGAATCGAATCGAATCGAATCAAAAAGAATCGAATCGAAACAAGAGGCGAATCGAATCGAATCGAAAAGAATCAAATTGAAAAGAATCGAATCAAATTGAAAAGAATCGAATCGAAAAAATCGAATCAAAAAGAATCGAATCGAATCGAAAAGAATCGAATCGAATTGAAAAGAATAGAATCGAATGGAATCGAATCGAAAAGAATCAATCGAATCGAATTGAATAGAAAAGAATCGAATAGATTCGAATCGACACGAATCGAAAAAAGTCGAAACGAATCGAATCATATCAAAGCGAAAAGAATCGAATCGAATCAAAAAGAATCGAATCGAACTGAATCGAAAAGAATCGAATCGAACAGTACCGAATCGAATTGATAAGATTCGAATCAAATAAAATCGAAAAGAATCTAATTGAAACGAAAAGAATCCAATCGAATCGAATTGAAAGGAATCGAATTGAAAAAATCGAAACGAAAAGAATCGAATCGAATCGAATTGAAAAGAATTGAATCAAATCGAAAAGAATCGAATCGAATTGAAAAGAATCGAATCGAACTGAATCAAAAAGAATCGAATCGAACTGAATAGAAAAGAATCGAATCGAAATGTAACAAATTGAATCCAAATGATCGAATCGAATCAAATCGAAAAGAATCGAGCAGAATCGAATCGAAACGAAAAGAATCGAACTGAAAATAATCGAATCGAATCGAATCGAATAGAATCGAATAGAATTGAATCGAACGAAAAGAATCTTATCGAATCGAATCGAAAGAATCGAATCGAATCGAATGGAGAAGAATCAAATCGAACCGAATCGAAAAGAACTGAATCGAAAAGAATCGAATCGAAGAGAATCTAATCGAAACGAAAAGAATCAAATCGAATCCAAAAGAATAGAATCGAAACGAAAAGAGGCGAATCGAATCGAATCGAAAAGAAGCGAATAGAAAAAAATCGAATCGAATCGAATCGAAAAGAATCGAATTGAAAAGAATAGAATCGAAAAATTCGAATCGAATCAAATCGAAATGAATCGAATCGAATTAAATCGGTTGAAAAGATCGAATCAAAAAACATCAAAGAGAATCGAAACGAATCGAAACGAATCGAATTGAATCAAATCGAATTGAAAAGAATCGTATCAAATCAAATCTAAAAGAATCGAATCGAATCGAATCAAAAAGAATGGAATCGAATTGATTCGCATCGAAAAGAATCGATCGAATCGTATTGAATCGAAAAGAATCGAATCGAATGGAATCGAATCGAATCGAAAAGAATCGAATCGAATCGAATCGAAAAGAATTGAATCGAAGAATATCAAATCGAATTGAAAAGAATTGACTCAAATCGAAAAGGATCGAATCGAAACACAAAGAATCGAATCGAATCGAATTCGAAAGAATCGAATTGAATTGAAATGAGAAGAATCGAATCGAATTGCATCGAATCGAAAATAATTGAATCGAATTGAATAAAAAATAATCAAATCGAGTCGAATCAAAAATAATTGGAATTGAATCGAATCGATAATCGAACCGAATCGAATCCAATCGAGTCGAATCGAAAATAATCGAATCGAATCAAATGGATTCAAAAACAATTAAATCGAATCGAAAAGAATCGAATGGAATCGAAAAGAATCAAACCGAATCAAAAAGAATCGAAAAGAATTGAATCAAGAAGAATCGAAATGAATTGAATCGAGTAGAATCACATCGAAGCTAGGGTAAAAGAATCGAATCGAATCAAAAATTATCTAACTCAATCCAATGAAATCCAAAAGAATTGAATCGAATCGAATCGAAAAGATTCGAATCGAAATGTAACAAGTGGAATCCAAATGATCGAATCGAATCAAATCGAAAAGAATCGAATCGAAAAGAATCGAATTGAATTGAATCGATTCGAGAAGAATCGAATCGAAAAGAAGCGAATCGTATCAAATCGAATCGAATCGAAAAGAATCGAATCGAAGAGAATATAATCGAAACAAAAAGAATCGAATCGAATCGAATCAAAAAGAATCGAATCGAAACGACAAGAGGCGAATCGAATCGAATCGAAAAGAATCAAATTGAAAAGAATCGAATCAAATTGAAAAGAATCGAATCGAAAAAATCGAATCAAAAAGAATCGAATCGAATCGTATCGAATCGAAAAGAATCGAAAAGAATAGAATCGAATGGAATCGAATCGAAAAGAATCAATCGAATCGAATTGAATAGAAAAGAATCGAATAGATTCGAATCGACACGAATCGAAAAAAGTCGAAACGAATCGAATCATATCAAAGCGCAAAGAATCGAATCGAGTCCAAAAGAATCGAATCGAACTGAATCGAAAAGAATCGAATCGAACAGACCGAAAAGAATCGAATCGAAGAGAATCGTATCGAATCGAATCGAATAGAACCGAAAGAATCGAATCGATTCCAATCGACCTGAATCGAAAAGAATCGAATCGAACAGTATCGAATCTAATTGAAATGAATCGAATCAAATAAAATAGAAGAGAATCAAATCGAAACGAAAAGAATCGAATCGAATCGAATTGAAAAGAATTGAATCAAATCGAAAAGAATCGAATCGAAATGAAAAGAATCGAATCGAATCGATCGAAATGATCGATTTGAAAAGTATCGAGTTGAATCGAATCAAATCGAAAAGAATCAAATCGAATCGTATGGAATCAAAAAGAATCAAATCAAATCGAATCGAAAAGAATAGAACCGTATTTCATTGAATCGAAAAGAATTGAATCGAAAAGAATCGAGTCGAATCAAAACGAATCGAATCAAATCGAAAAGAATCGTATCGATTTGAATCGAAAAGAATCGGATCGAATCTTATATACTTGAATCAAAAAGAATCGAGTCGATTCAAATCAAAAAAATCAAACCGAATAGAAAAGAATCGAATCGAAAAGAAAAGAATCGATTCAAATCGAAAACCGAAAGGAATCAAAACGATTCGAATGGATACGAAACGAATCGAATCGAAAATAATAGAATCGAATCGTACCGAACCGAAATGAAAATAATCAAATGGAATCGAATTGAAAATAACCGAATCAAATCAAATCGAAAATAATTGAAGCGGGGATTCCTGGGAGGGGCAGCGGTTTAGTGCCTGCCTTTGGCCCAGGGCGCGATCCTGGAGACCCGGGATCAAATCCCACATAGGGCTCCCGGTGCTTGGAGCTTGCTTCTCCCTCTGCCTATCTCTGCCTCTCTCTCTCTCTGTGACTATCATAAATAAATAAAAAATTTAGAAAAAAAAGAAAATAATTGAAGCGAATCTAATAGAAAATAGTTGATTCGCATTGAATCGAATCGAAAAACATCGAAATGAATTGAATTGAAAATAATGAAATCGAATCGAAAATAATCGAATCGAAAGTAATCTTATCGAATCGAAAATAATCGAATCGAATCGAATCGAAAATAACTGAACCGAGTCGATCGAATTGAGTTGAAAATAATCGAATCAAACCGAATTGAATCGAAAATAATCGAATCGAATCGAATAGAAAAGAATCGAATGGAATCGAAAAGAATCGAATCATATCGAATTGAATCGAAAAGAATCGAATCGAAGAGAACCGAAAAGAATCGAATCGAATACAATCGAAAAGAATCGTATCGAATCGAATCGAATTGAATCGAAAAGAATCGATTCCAATCGAATTGAATTGAATAGAATCGAATCGAACAGTACCGAATCGAATTGATAAGATTCGAATCAAGTAAAATCGAAAAGAATCTAATTGAAACGAAAAGAATCCAATCGAATCGAATTGAAAGGAATCGAATCGAAAAAATCGAATCGAAAAGAATCGAGTTGAGTTGAATCGAATCGAATCATATCGAATCGAAAAGAATCGAACCGAATCGAATTGAGTTGAAAAGAATTGAATCGAACTGAATCAAAAAGAATCGAATCGACCTGAATAGAAAAGAATCGAATCGAAATGTAACAAATTGAATCCAAATGATCGAATCGAATCAAATCGAAAAGAATCGAGCAGAATCGAATCGAAACGAAAAGAATCGAACTGAAAATAATCGAATCGAATCGAATAGAATCGAACAGAATTGAATCGAACGAAAAGAATCTTATCGAATCGAATCGAATCGAATGGAGAAGAATCAAATCGAACCGAATCGAAAAGAACTGAATCGAAAAGAATCGAATCGAAGAGAATCTAATCGAAACGAAAGGAATCAAATCGAATCCAAAACAATAGAATCGAAACGAAAAGAGGCGAATCGAATCGAATCGAAAAGAAGCGAAAAGAAAAAAATCGAATCGAATCGAATCGAAAAGAATCGAATTAAAAAGAATAGAATCGAAACATTCGAATCGAAATGAATCGAATCGAATTAAATCGGTTGAAAAGATCGAATCAAAGAACATCAAAGAGAATCAAAACGAATCGAATCGAATCAAATCGAATTGAAAAGAATCGTATCAAATCAAATCTAAAAGAATCGAATCGGGATCCCTGGGTGGTGCAGCGGTTTACCGCCTGCCTTTGGCCCAGGGCGCGATCCTGGAGACCCGGGATCGAATCCCATGTCGGGCTCCCGGTGCATGGAGCCTGCTTCTCCCACTGCCTATGTCTCTGCCCCTCTCTCTCTTTCTCTCTGTGACTATCATAAATAAGTAAAAATAAAAAAAATAAATAAAAATAATCGAATCGAATCGAATCGAATCAAAAAGAATGGAATCGAATTGATTCGCATTGAAAAGAATCGATCGAATCGTATTGAATCGAAAAGAATCGAATCGAATCGAATCGAAGAATCGAATCGAAACGAATCGAATCGAAAAGAATCGAATCGAAAAGAATCGAATCGAAGAATATCAAATCGAATTGAAAAGAATTGACTCAAATCGAAAAGAATCGAATCGAAACACAAAGAATCGAATCGAATCGAATTCGAAAGAATCGAATTGAATTGAAATGAGAAGAATCGAATCGAATTGCATCGAATCGAAAATAATTGAATCGAATTGAATAAAAAATAATCAAATCGAGTCGAATCAAAAATAATTGGAATTGAATCGAATCGATAATCGAACCGAATCGAATCCAATCGAGTCGAATCGAAAATAATCGAATCGAATCAAATGGATTCAAAAACAATTAAATCGAATCGAAAAGAATCGAATGGAATCGAAAAGAATCAAACCGAATCAAAAAGAATCGAAAAGAATTGAATCAAGAAGAATCGAAATGAATTGAATCGAGTAGAATCACATCGAAGCTAGGGTAAAAGAATCGAATCGAATCAAAAATTATCTAAATCAATCCAATGAAATCCAAAAGAATTGAATCGAATCGAATCGAAAAGATTCGAATCGAAATGTAACAAGTGGAATCCAAATGATCGAATCGAATCAAATCGAAAAGAATCGAATCGAAAAGAATCGAATTGAATTGAATCGATTCGAGAAGAATCGAATCGAAAAGAATCGAATCGAATCGAAAAGAATCGAATCGAAGAGAATATAATCGAAACAAAAAGAATCGAATCGAATCGAATCAAAAAGAATCGAATCGAAACGACAAGAGGCGAATCGAATCGAATCGAAAAGAATCAAATTGAAAAGAATCGAATCAAATTGAAAAGAATCGAATCGAAAAAATCGAATCAAAAAGAATCGAATCGAATCGAAAGAATCGAATCGAATTGAAAAGAATAGAATCGAATGGAATCGAATCGAAAAGAATCAATCGAATCGAATTGAATAGAAAAGAATCGAATAGATTCGAATCGACACGAATCGAAAAAAGTCGAAACGAATCGAATCATATCAAAGCGAAAAGAATCGAATCGAATCAAAAAGAATCGAATCGAACTGAATCGAAAAGAATCGAATCGAACAGTACCGAATCGAATTGATAAGATTCGAATCAAATAAAATCGAAAAGAATCTAATTGAAACGAAAAGAATCCAATCGAATCGAATTGAAAGGAATTGAATTGAAAAAAATCGAAACGAAAAGAATCGAATCGAATCGAATTGAAAAGAATTGAATCAAATCGAAAAGAATCGAATCGAATTGAAAAGAATCGAATCGAACTGAATCAAAAAGAATCGAATCGAACTGAATAGAAAAGAATCGAATCGAAATGTAACAAATTGAATCCAAATGATCGAATCGAATCAAATCGAAAAGAATCGAGCAGAATCGAATCGAAACGAAAAGAATCGAACTGAAAATAATCGAATCGAATCGAATCGAATAGAATCGAATAGAATTGAATCGAACGAAAAGAATCTTATCGAATCGAATCGAAAAGAATCGAATCGAATCGAATGGAGAAGAATCAAATCGAACCGAATCGAAAAGAACTGAATCGAAAAGAATCGAATCGAAGAGAATCTAATCGAAACGAAAAGAATCAAATCGAATCCAAAAGAATAGAATCGAAACGAAAAGAGGCGAATCGAATCGAATCGAAAAGAAGCGAATAGAAAAAAATCGAATCGAATCGAATCGAAAAGAATCGAATTGAAAAGAATAGAATCGAAAAATTCGAATCGAATCAAATCGAAATGAATCGAATCGAATTAAATCGGTTGAAAAGATCGAATCAAAAAACATCAAAGAGAATCGAAACGAATCGAAACGAATCGAATCGAATCAAATCGAATTGAAAAGAATCGTATCAAATCAAATCTAAAAGAATCGAATCGAATCGAATCAAAAAGAATGGAATCGAATTGATTCGCATCGAAAAGAATCGATCGAATCGTATTGAATCGAAAAGAATCGAATCGAATGGAATCGAATCGAATCGAAAAGAATCGAATCGAATCGAATCGAAAAGAATTGAATCGAAGAATATCAAATCGAATTGAAAAGAATTGACTCAAATCGAAAAGGATCGAATCGAAACACAAAGAATCGAATCGAATCGAATTCGAAAGAATCGAATTGAATTGAAATGAGAAGAATCGAATCGAATTGCATCGAATCGAAAATAATTGAATCGAATTGAATAAAAAATAATCAAATCGAGTCGAATCAAAAATAATTGGAATTGAATCGAATCGATAATCGAACCGAATCGAATCCAATCGAGTCGAATCGAAAATAATCGAATCGAATCAAATGGATTCAAAAACAATTAAATCGAATCGAAAAGAATCGAATGGAATCGAAAAGAATCAAACCGAATCAAAAAGAATCGAAAAGAATTGAATCAAGAAGAATCGAAATGAATTGAATCGAGTAGAATCACATCGAAGCTAGGGTAAAAGAATCGAATCGAATCAAAAATTATCTAACTCAATCCAATGAAATCCAAAAGAATTGAATCGAATCGAATCGAAAAGATTCGAATCGAAATGTAACAAGTGGAATCCAAATGATCGAATCGAATCAAATCGAAAAGAATCGAATCGAAAAGAATCGAATTGAATTGAATCGATTCGAGAAGAATCGAATCGAAAAGAATCGAATCGAATCGAAAAGAATCGAATCGAAGAGAATATAATCGAAACAAAAAGAATCGAATCGAATCGAATCAAAAAGAATCGAATCGAAACGACAAGAGGCGAATCGAATCGAATCGAAAAGAATCAAATTGAAAAGAATCGAATCAAATTGAAAAGAATCGAATCGAAAAAATCGAATCAAAAAGAATCGAATCGAATCGAAAAGAATCGAATCGAATTGAAAAGAATAGAATCGAATGGAATCGAATCGAAAAGAATCAATCGAATCGAATTGAATAGAAAAGAATCGAATAGATTCGAATCGACACGAATCGAAAAAAGTCGAAACGAATCGAATCATATCAAAGCGAAAAGAATCGAATCGAATCAAAAAGAATCGAATCGAACTGAATCGAAAAGAATCGAATCGAACAGTACCGAATCGAATTGATAAGATTCGAATCAAATAAAATCGAAAAGAATCTAATTGAAACGAAAAGAATCCAATCGAATCGAATTGAAAGGAATCGAATTGAAAAAATCGAAACGAAAAGAATCGAATCGAATCGAATTGAAAAGAATTGAATCAAATCGAAAAGAATCGAATCGAATTGAAAAGAATCGAATCGAACTGAATCAAAAAGAATCGAATCGAACTGAATAGAAAAGAATCGAATCGAAATGTAACAAATTGAATCCAAATGATCGAATCGAATCAAATCGAAAAGAATCGAGCAGAATCGAATCGAAACGAAAAGAATCGAACTGAAAATAATCGAATCGAATCGAATCGAATAGAATCGAATAGAATTGAATCGAACGAAAAGAATCTTATCGAATCGAATCGAAAAGAATCGAATCGAATCGAATGGAGAAGAATCAAATCGAACCGAATCGAAAAGAACTGAATCGAAAAGAATCGAATCGAAGAGAATCTAATCGAAACGAAAAGAATCAAATCGAATCCAAAAGAATAGAATCGAAACGAAAAGAGGCGAATCGAATCGAATCGAAAAGAAGCGAATAGAAAAAAATCGAATCGAATCGAATCGAAAAGAATCGAATTGAAAAGAATAGAATCGAAAAATTCGAATCGAATCAAATCGAAATGAATCGAATCGAATTAAATCGGTTGAAAAGATCGAATCAAAAAACATCAAAGAGAATCGAAACGAATCGAAACGAATCGAATCGAATCAAATCGAATTGAAAAGAATCGTATCAAATCAAATCTAAAAGAATCGAATCGAATCGAATCAAAAAGAATGGAATCGAATTGATTCGCATCGAAAAGAATCGATCGAATCGTATTGAATCGAAAAGAATCGAATCGAATGGAATCGAATCGAATCGAAAAGAATCGAATCGAATCGAATCGAAAAGAATTGAATCGAAGAATATCAAATCGAATTGAAAAGAATTGACTCAAATCGAAAAGGATCGAATCGAAACACAAAGAATCGAATCGAATCGAATTCGAAAGAATCGAATTGAATTGAAATGAGAAGAATCGAATCGAATTGCATCGAATCGAAAATAATTGAATCGAATTGAATAAAAAATAATCAAATCGAGTCGAATCAAAAATAATTGGAATTGAATCGAATCGATAATCGAACCGAATCGAATCCAATCGAGTCGAATCGAAAATAATCGAATCGAATCAAATGGATTCAAAAACAATTAAATCGAATCGAAAAGAATCGAATGGAATCGAAAAGAATCAAACCGAATCAAAAAGAATCGAAAAGAATTGAATCAAGAAGAATCGAAATGAATTGAATCGAGTAGAATCACATCGAAGCTAGGGTAAAAGAATCGAATCGAATCAAAAATTATCTAACTCAATCCAATGAAATCCAAAAGAATTGAATCGAATCGAATCGAAAAGATTCGAATCGAAATGTAACAAGTGGAATCCAAATGATCGAATCGAATCAAATCGAAAAGAATCGAATCGAAAAGAATCGAATTGAATTGAATCGATTCGAGAAGAATCGAATCGAAAAGAATCGAATCGAATCGAAAAGAATCGAATCGAAGAGAATATAATCGAAACAAAAAGAATCGAATCGAATCGAATCAAAAAGAATCGAATCGAAACGACAAGAGGCGAATCGAATCGAATCGAAAAGAATCAAATTGAAAAGAATCGAATCAAATTGAAAAGAATCGAATCGAAAAAATCGAATCAAAAAGAATCGAATCGAATCGAAAAGAATCGAATCGAATTGAAAAGAATAGAATCGAATGGAATCGAATCGAAAAGAATCAATCGAATCGAATTGAATAGAAAAGAATCGAATAGATTCGAATCGACACGAATCGAAAAAAGTCGAAACGAATCGAATCATATCAAAGCGAAAAGAATCGAATCGAATCAAAAAGAATCGAATCGAACTGAATCGAAAAGAATCGAATCGAACAGTACCGAATCGAATTGATAAGATTCGAATCAAATAAAATCGAAAAGAATCTAATTGAAACGAAAAGAATCCAATCGAATCGAATTGAAAGGAATCTGAATTGAAAAAATCGAAACGAAAAGAATCGAATCGAATCGAATTGAAAAGAATTGAATCAAATCGAAAAGAATCGAATCGAATTGAAAAGAATCGAATCGAACTGAATCAAAAAGAATCGAATCGAACTGAATAGAAAAGAATCGAATCGAAATGTAACAAATTGAATCCAAATGATCGAATCGAATCAAATCGAAAAGAATCGAGCAGAATCGAATCGAAACGAAAAGAATCGAACTGAAAATAATCGAATCGAATCGAATCGAATAGAATCGAATAGAATTGAATCGAACGAAAAGAATCTTATCGAATCGAATCGAAAAGAATCGAATCGAATCGAATGGAGAAGAATCAAATCGAACCGAATCGAAAAGAACTGAATCGAAAAGAATCGAATCGAAGAGAATCTAATCGAAACGAAAAGAATCAAATCGAATCCAAAAGAATAGAATCGAAACGAAAAGAGGCGAATCGAATCGAATCGAAAAGAAGCGAATAGAAAAAATCGAATCGAATCGAATCGAAAAGAATCGAATTGAAAAGAATAGAATCGAAAAATTCGAATCGAATCAAATCGAAATGAATCGAATCGAATTAAATCGGTTGAAAAGATTCGAATCAAAAAACATCAAAGAGAATCGAAACGAATCGAATTGAATCAAATCGAATTGAAAAGAATCGTATCAAATCAAATCTAAAAGAATCGAATCGAATCGAATCAAAAAGAATGGAATCGAATTGATTCGCATCGAAAAGAATCGATCGAATCGTATTGAATCGAAAAGAATCGAATCGAATGGAATCGAATCGAATCGAAAAGAATCGAATCGAATCGAATCGAAAAGAATTGAATCGAAGAATATCAAATCGAATTGAAAAGAATTGACTCAAATCGAAAAGGATCGAATCGAAACACAAAGAATCGAATCGAATCGAATTCGAAAGAATCGAATTGAATTGAAATGAGAAGAATCGAATCGAATTGCATCGAATCGAAAATAATTGAATCGAATTGAATAAAAAATAATCAAATCGAGTCGAATCAAAAATAATTGGAATTGAATCGAATCGATAATCGAACCGAATCGAATCCAATCGAGTCGAATCGAAAATAATCGAATCGAATCAAATGGATTCAAAAACAATTAAATCGAATCGAAAAGAATCGAATGGAATCGAAAAGAATCAAACCGAATCAAAAAGAATCGAAAAGAATTGAATCAAGAAGAATCGAAATGAATTGAATCGAGTAGAATCACATCGAAGCTAGGGTAAAAGAATCGAATCGAATCAAAAATTATCTAACTCAATCCAATGAAATCCAAAAGAATTGAATCGAATCGAATCGAAAAGATTCGAATCGAAATGTAACAAGTGGAATCCAAATGATCGAATCGAATCAAATCGAAAAGAATCGAATCGAAAAGAATCGAATTGAATTGAATCGATTCGAGAAGAATCGAATCGAAAAGAAGCGAATCGTATCAAATCGAATCGAATCGAAAAGAATCGAATCGAAGAGAATATAATCGAAACAAAAAGAATCGAATCGAATCGAATCAAAAAGAATCGAATCGAAACGACAAGAGGCGAATCGAATCGAATCGAAAAGAATCAAATTGAAAAGAATCGAATCAAATTGAAAAGAATCGAATCGAAAAAATCGAATCAAAAAGAATCGAATCGAATCGTATCGAATCGAAAAGAATCGAAAAGAATAGAATCGAATGGAATCGAATCGAAAAGAATCAATCGAATCGAATTGAATAGAAAAGAATCGAATAGATTCGAATCGACACGAATCGAAAAAAGTCGAAACGAATCGAATCATATCAAAGCGCAAAGAATCGAATCGAGTCCAAAAGAATCGAATCGAACTGAATCGAAAAGAATCGAATCGAACAGACCGAAAAGAATCGAATCGAAGAGAATCGTATCGAATCGAATCGAATAGAACCGAAAGAATCGAATCGATTCCAATCGACCTGAATCGAAAAGAATCGAATCGAACAGTATCGAATCTAATTGAAATGAATCGAATCAAATAAAATAGAAGAGAATCAAATCGAAACGAAAAGAATCGAATCGAATCGAATTGAAAAGAATTGAATCAAATCGAAAAGAATCGAATCGAAATGAAAAGAATCGAATCGAATCGATCGAAATGATCGATTTGAAAAGTATCGAGTTGAATCGAATCAAATCGAAAAGAATCAAATCGAATCGTATGGAATCAAAAAGAATCAAATCAAATCGAATCGAAAAGAATAGAACCGTATTTCATTGAATCGAAAAGAATTGAATCGAAAAGAATCGAGTCGAATCAAAACGAATCGAATCAAATCGAAAAGAATCGTATCGATTTGAATCGAAAAGAATCGGATCGAATCTTATATACTTGAATCAAAAAGAATCGAGTCGATTCAAATCAAAAAAATCAAACCGAATAGAAAAGAATCGAATCGAAAAGAAAAGAATCGATTCAAATCGAAAACCGAAAGGAATCAAAACGATTCGAATGGATACGAAACGAATCGAATCGAAAATAATAGAATCGAATCGTACCGAACCGAAATGAAAATAATCAAATGGAATCGAATTGAAAATAACCGAATCAAATCAAATCGAAAATAATTGAAGCGGGGATTCCTGGGAGGGGCAGCGGTTTAGTGCCTGCCTTTGGCCCAGGGCGCGATCCTGGAGACCCGGGATCAAATCCCACATAGGGCTCCCGGTGCTTGGAGCTTGCTTCTCCCTCTGCCTATCTCTGCCTCTCTCTCTCTCTCTGTGACTATCATAAATAAATAAAAAATTTAGAAAAAAAAAGAAAATAATTGAAGCGAATCTAATAGAAAATAGTTGATTCGCATTGAATCGAATCGAAAAACATCGAAATGAATTGAATTGAAAATAATGAAATCGAATCGAAAATAATCGAATCGAAAGTAATCTTATCGAATCGAAAATAATCGAATCGAATCGAATCGAAAATAACTGAACCGAGTCGATCGAATTGAGTTGAAAATAATCGAATCAAACCGAATTGAATCGAAAATAATCGAATCGAATCGAATAGAAAAGAATCGAATGGAATCGAAAAGAATCGAATCATATCGAATTGAATCGAAAAGAATCGAATCGAAGAGAACCGAAAAGAATCGAATCGAATACAATCGAAAAGAATCGTATCGAATCGAATCGAATTGAATCGAAAAGAATCGATTCCAATCGAATTGAATTGAATAGAATCGAATCGAACAGTACCGAATCGAATTGATAAGATTCGAATCAAGTAAAATCGAAAAGAATCTAATTGAAACGAAAAGAATCCAATCGAATCGAATTGAAAGGAATCGAATCGAAAAAATCGAATCGAAAAGAATCGAGTTGAGTTGAATCGAATCGAATCATATCGAATCGAAAAGAATCGAACCGAATCGAATTGAGTTGAAAAGAATTGAATCGAACTGAATCAAAAAGAATCGAATCGACCTGAATAGAAAAGAATCGAATCGAAATGTAACAAATTGAATCCAAATGATCGAATCGAATCAAATCGAAAAGAATCGAGCAGAATCGAATCGAAACGAAAAGAATCGAACTGAAAATAATCGAATCGAATCGAATCGAATCGAACAGAATTGAATCGAACGAAAAGAATCTTATCGAATCGAATCGAATCGAATGGAGAAGAATCAAATCGAACCGAATCGAAAAGAACTGAATCGAAAAGAATCGAATCGAAGAGAATCTAATCGAAACGAAAGGAATCAAATCGAATCCAAAACAATAGAATCGAAACGAAAAGAGGCGAATCGAATCGAATCGAAAAGAAGCGAAAAGAAAAAAATCGAATCGAATCGAATCGAAAAGAATCGAATTAAAAAGAATAGAATCGAAACATTCGAATCGAAATGAATCGAATCGAATTAAATCGGTTGAAAAGATCGAATCAAAGAACATCAAAGAGAATCAAAACGAATCGAATCGAATCAAATCGAATTGAAAAGAATCGTATCAAATCAAATCTAAAAGAATCGAATCGGGATCCCTGGGTGGTGCAGCGGTTTACCGCCTGCCTTTGGCCCAGGGCGCGATCCTGGAGACCCGGGATCGAATCCCATGTCGGGCTCCCGGTGCATGGAGCCTGCTTCTCCCACTGCCTATGTCTCTGCCCCTCTCTCTCTTTCTCTCTGTGACTATCATAAATAAGTAAAAATAAAAAAAATAAATAAAAATAATCGAATCGAATCGAATCGAATCAAAAAGAATGGAATCGAATTGATTCGCATTGAAAAGAATCGATCGAATCGTATTGAATCGAAAAGAATCGAATCGAATCGAATCGAAGAATCGAATCGAAACGAATCGAATCGAAAAGAATCGAATCGAAAAGAATCGAATCGAAGAATATCAAATCGAATTGAAAAGAATTGACTCAAATCGAAAAGAATCGAATCGAAACACAAAGAATCGAATCGAATCGAATTCGAAAGAATCGAATTGAATTGAAATGAGAAGAATCGAATCGAATTGCATCGAATCGAAAATAATTGAATCGAATTGAATAAAAAATAATCAAATCGAGTCGAATCAAAAATAATTGGAATTGAATCGAATCGATAATCGAACCGAATCGAATCCAATCGAGTCGAATCGAAAATAATCGAATCGAATCAAATGGATTCAAAAACAATTAAATCGAATCGAAAAGAATCGAATTGAATCGAAAAGAATCAAACCGAATCAAAAAGAATCGAAAAGAATTGAATCAAGAAGAATCGAAATGAATTGAATCGAGTAGAATCACATCGAAGCTAGGGTAAAAGAATCGAATCGAATCAAAAATTATCTAAATCAATCCAATGAAATCCAAAAGAATTGAATCGAATCGAATCGAAAAGATTCGAATCGAAATGTAACAAGTGGAATCCAAATGATCGAATCGAATCAAATCGAAAAGAATCGAATCGAAAAGAATCGAATTGAATTGAATCGATTCGAGAAGAATCGAATCGAAAAGAATCGAATCGAATCGAAAAGAATCGAATCGAAGAGAATATAATCGAAACAAAAAGAATCGAATCGAATCGAATCAAAAAGAATCGAATCGAAACGACAAGAGGCGAATCGAATCGAATCGAAAAGAATCAAATTGAAAAGAATCGAATCAAATTGAAAAGAATCGAATCGAAAAAATCGAATCAAAAAGAATCGAATCGAATCGAAAAGAATCGAATCGAATTGAAAAGAATAGAATCGAATGGAATCGAATCGAAAAGAATCAATCGAATCGAATTGAATAGAAAAGAATCGAATAGATTCGAATCGACACGAATCGAAAAAAGTCGAAACGAATCGAATCATATCAAAGCGAAAAGAATCGAATCGAATCAAAAAGAATCGAATCGAACTGAATCGAAAAGAATCGAATCGAACAGTACCGAATCGAATTGATAAGATTCGAATCAAATAAAATCGAAAAGAATCTAATTGAAACGAAAAGAATCCAATCGAATCGAATTGAAAGGAATCGAATTGAAAAAATCGAAACGAAAAGAATCGAATCGAATCGAATTGAAAAGAATTGAATCAAATCGAAAAGAATCGAATCGAATTGAAAAGAATCGAATCGAACTGAATCAAAAAGAATCGAATCGAACTGAATAGAAAAGAATCGAATCGAAATGTAACAAATTGAATCCAAATGATCGAATCGAATCAAATCGAAAAGAATCGAGCAGAATCGAATCGAAACGAAAAGAATCGAACTGAAAATAATCGAATCGAATCGAATCGAATAGAATCGAATAGAATTGAATCGAACGAAAAGAATCTTATCGAATCGAATCGAAAAGAATCGAATCGAATCGAATGGAGAAGAATCAAATCGAACCGAATCGAAAAGAACTGAATCGAAAAGAATCGAATCGAAGAGAATCTAATCGAAACGAAAAGAATCAAATCGAATCCAAAAGAATAGAATCGAAACGAAAAGAGGCGAATCGAATCGAATCGAAAAGAAGCGAATAGAAAAAATCGAATCGAATCGAATCGAAAAGAATCGAATTGAAAAGAATAGAATCGAAAAATTCGAATCGAATCAAATCGAAATGAATCGAATCGAATTAAATCGGTTGAAAAGATCGAATCAAAAAACATCAAAGAGAATCGAAACGAATCGAAACGAATCGAATCGAATCAAATCGAATTGAAAAGAATCGTATCAAATCAAATCTAAAAGAATCGAATCGAATCGAATCAAAAAGAATGGAATCGAATTGATTCGCATCGAAAAGAATCGATCGAATCGTATTGAATCGAAAAGAATCGAATCGAATGGAATCGAATCGAATCGAAAAGAATCGAATCGAATCGAATCGAAAAGAATTGAATCGAAGAATATCAAATCGAATTGAAAAGAATTGACTCAAATCGAAAAGGATCGAATCGAAACACAAAGAATCGAATCGAATCGAATTCGAAAGAATCGAATTGAATTGAAATGAGAAGAATCGAATCGAATTGCATCGAATCGAAAATAATTGAATCGAATTGAATAAAAAATAATCAAATCGAGTCGAATCAAAAATAATTGGAATTGAATCGAATCGATAATCGAACCGAATCGAATCCAATCGAGTCGAATCGAAAATAATCGAATCGAATCAAATGGATTCAAAAACAATTAAATCGAATCGAAAAGAATCGAATGGAATCGAAAAGAATCAAACCGAATCAAAAAGAATCGAAAAGAATTGAATCAAGAAGAATCGAAATGAATTGAATCGAGTAGAATCACATCGAAGCTAGGGTAAAAGAATCGAATCGAATCAAAAATTATCTAAATCAATCCAATGAAATCCAAAAGAATTGAATCGAATCGAATCGAAAAGATTCGAATCGAAATGTAACAAGTGGAATCCAAATGATCGAATCGAATCAAATCGAAAAGAATCGAATCGAAAAGAATCGAATTGAATTGAATCGATTCGAGAAGAATCGAATCGAAAAGAATCGAATCGAATCGAAAAGAATCGAATCGAAGAGAATATAATCGAAACAAAAAGAATCGAATCGAATCGAATCAAAAAGAATCGAATCGAAACGACAAGAGGCGAATCGAATCGAATCGAAAAGAATCAAATTGAAAAGAATCGAATCAAATTGAAAAGAATCGAATCGAAAAAATCGAATCAAAAAGAATCGAATCGAATCGAAAAGAATCGAATCGAATTGAAAAGAATAGAATCGAATGGAATCGAATCGAAAAGAATCAATCGAATCGAATTGAATAGAAAAGAATCGAATAGATTCGAATCGACACGAATCGAAAAAAGTCGAAACGAATCGAATCATATCAAAGCGAAAAGAATCGAATCGAATCAAAAAGAATCGAATCGAACTGAATCGAAAAGAATCGAATCGAACAGTACCGAATCGAATTGATAAGATTCGAATCAAATAAAATCGAAAAGAATCTAATTGAAACGAAAAGAATCCAATCGAATCGAATTGAAAGGAATCGAATTGAAAAAATCGAAACGAAAAGAATCGAATCGAATCGAATTGAAAAGAATTGAATCAAATCGAAAAGAATCGAATCGAATTGAAAAGAATCGAATCGAACTGAATCAAAAAGAATCGAATCGAACTGAATAGAAAAGAATCGAATCGAAATGTAACAAATTGAATCCAAATGATCGAATCGAATCAAATCGAAAAGAATCGAGCAGAATCGAATCGAAACGAAAAGAATCGAACTGAAAATAATCGAATCGAATCGAATCGAATAGAATCGAATAGAATTGAATCGAACGAAAAGAATCTTATCGAATCGAATCGAAAAGAATCGAATCGAATCGAATGGAGAAGAATCAAATCGAACCGAATCGAAAAGAACTGAATCGAAAAGAATCGAATCGAAGAGAATCTAATCGAAACGAAAAGAATCAAATCGAATCCAAAAGAATAGAATCGAAACGAAAAGAGGCGAATCGAATCGAATCGAAAAGAAGCGAATAGAAAAAAATCGAATCGAATCGAATCGAAAAGAATCGAATTGAAAAGAATAGAATCGAAAAATTCGAATCGAATCAAATCGAAATGAATCGAATCGAATTAAATCGGTTGAAAAGATTGAATCAAAAAACATCAAAGAGAATCGAAACGAATCGAATTGAATCAAATCGAATTGAAAAGAATCGTATCAAATCAAATCTAAAAGAATCGAATCGAATCGAATCAAAAAGAATGGAATCGAATTGAATCGAAAAGAATCGAATCGAATGGAATCGAATCGAATCGAAAAGAATCGAATCGAATCGAATCGAAAAGAATTGAATCGAAGAATATCAAATCGAATTGAAAAGAATTGACTCAAATCGAAAAGGATCGAATCGAAACACAAAGAATCGAATCGAATCGAATTCGAAAGAATCGAATTGAATTGAAATGAGAAGAATCGAATCGAATTGCATCGAATCGAAAATAATTGAATCGAATTGAATAAAAAATAATCAAATCGAGTCGAATCAAAAATAATTGGAATTGAATCGAATCGATAATCGAACCGAATCGAATCCAATCGAGTCGAATCGAAAATAATCGAATCGAATCAAATGGATTCAAAAACAATTAAATCGAATCGAAAAGAATCGAATGGAATCGAAAAGAATCAAACCGAATCAAAAAGAATCGAAAAGAATTGAATCAAGAAGAATCGAAATGAATTGAATCGAGTAGAATCACATCGAAGCTAGGGTAAAAGAATCGAATCGAATCAAAAATTATCTAAATCAATCCAATGAAATCCAAAAGAATTGAATCGAATCGAATCGAAAAGATTCGAATCGAAATGTAACAAGTGGAATCCAAATGATCGAATCGAATCAAATCGAAAAGAATCGAATCGAAAAGAATCGAATTGAATTGAATCGATTCGAGAAGAATCGAATCGAAAAGAAGCGAATCGTATCAAATCGAATCGAATCGAAAAGAATCGAATCGAAGAGAATATAATCGAAACAAAAAGAATCGAATCGAATCGAATCAAAAAGAATCGAATCGAAACGACAAGAGGCGAATCGAATCGAATCGAAAAGAATCAAATTGAAAAGAATCGAATCAAATTGAAAAGAATCGAATCGAAAAAATCGAATCAAAAAGAATCGAATCGAATCGTATCGAATCGAAAAGAATCGAAAAGAATAGAATCGAATGGAATCGAATCGAAAAGAATCAATCGAATCGAATTGAATAGAAAAGAATCGAATAGATTCGAATCGACACGAATCGAAAAAAGTCGAAACGAATCGAATCATATCAAAGCGCAAAGAATCGAATCGAGTCCAAAAGAATCGAATCGAACTGAATCGAAAAGAATAGAATCGAACAGACCGAAAAGAATCGAATCGAAGAGAATCGTATCGAATCGAATCGAATAGAACCGAAAGAATCGAATCGATTCCAATCGACCTGAATCGAAAAGAATCGAATCGAACAGTATCGAATCTAATTGAAATGAATCGAATCAAATAAAATAGAAGAGAATCAAATCGAAACGAAAAGAATCGAATCGAATCGAATTGAAAAGAATTGAATCAAATCGAAAAGAATCGAATCGAAATGAAAAGAATCGAATCGAATCGATCGAAATGATCGATTTGAAAAGTATCGAGTTGAATCGAATCAAATCGAAAAGAATCAAATCGAATCGTATGGAATCAAAAAGAATCAAATCAAATCGAATCGAAAAGAATAGAACCGTATTTCATTGAATCGAAAAGAATTGAATCGAAAAGAATCGAGTCGAATCAAAACGAATCGAATCAAATCGAAAAGAATCGTATCGATTTGAATCGAAAAGAATCGGATCGAATCTTATATACTTGAATCAAAAAGAATCGAGTCGATTCAAATCAAAAAAATCAAACCGAATAGAAAAGAATCGAATCGAAAAGAAAAGAATCGATTCAAATCGAAAACCGAAAGGAATCAAAACGATTCGAATGGATACGAAACGAATCGAATCGAAAATAATAGAATCGAATCGTACCGAACCGAAATGAAAATAATCAAATGGAATCGAATTGAAAATAACCGAATCAAATCAAATCGAAAATAATTGAAGCGGGGATTCCTGGGAGGGGCAGCGGTTTAGTGCCTGCCTTTGGCCCAGGGCGCGATCCTGGAGACCCGGGATCAAATCCCACATAGGGCTCCCGGTGCTTGGAGCTTGCTTCTCCCTCTGCCTATCTCTGCCTCTCTCTCTCTCTCTGTGACTATCATAAATAAATAAAAAATTTAGAAAAAAAAAGAAAATAATTGAAGCGAATCTAATAGAAAATAGTTGATTCGCATTGAATCGAATCGAAAAACATCGAAATGAATTGAATTGAAAATAATGAAATCGAATCGAAAATAATCGAATCGAAAGTAATCTTATCGAATCGAAAATAATCGAATCGAATCGAATCGAAAATAACTGAACCGAGTCGATCGAATTGAGTTGAAAATAATCGAATCAAACCGAATTGAATCGAAAATAATCGAATCGAATCGAATAGAAAAGAATCGAATGGAATCGAAAAGAATCGAATCATATCGAATTGAATCGAAAAGAATCGAATCGAAGAGAACCGAAAAGAATCGAATCGAATACAATCGAAAAGAATCGTATCGAATCGAATCGAATTGAATCGAAAAGAATCGATTCCAATCGAATTGAATTGAATAGAATCGAATCGAACAGTACCGAATCGAATTGATAAGATTCGAATCAAGTAAAATCGAAAAGAATCTAATTGAAACGAAAAGAATCCAATCGAATCGAATTGAAAGGAATCGAATCGAAAAAATCGAATCGAAAAGAATCGAGTTGAGTTGAATCGAATCGAATCATATCGAATCGAAAAGAATCGAACCGAATCGAATTGAGTTGAAAAGAATTGAATCGAACTGAATCAAAAAGAATCGAATCGACCTGAATAGAAAAGAATCGAATCGAAATGTAACAAATTGAATCCAAATGATCGAATCGAATCAAATCGAAAAGAATCGAGCAGAATCGAATCGAAACGAAAAGAATCGAACTGAAAATAATCGAATCGAATCGAATAGAATCGAACAGAATTGAATCGAACGAAAAGAATCTTATCGAATCGAATCGAATCGAATGGAGAAGAATCAAATCGAACCGAATCGAAAAGAACTGAATCGAAAAGAATCGAATCGAAGAGAATCTAATCGAAACGAAAGGAATCAAATCGAATCCAAAACAATAGAATCGAAACGAAAAGAGGCGAATCGAATCGAATCGAAAAGAAGCGAAAAGAAAAAAATCGAATCGAATCGAATCGAAAAGAATCGAATTAAAAAGAATAGAATCGAAACATTCGAATCGAAATGAATCGAATCGAATTAAATCGGTTGAAAAGATCGAATCAAAAAACATCAAAGAGAATCAAAACGAATCGAATCGAATCAAATCGAATTGAAAAGAATCGTATCAAATCAAATCTAAAAGAATCGAATCGGGATCCCTGGGTGGTGCAGCGGTTTACCGCCTGCCTTTGGCCCAGGGCGCGATCCTGGAGACCCGGGATCGAATCCCATGTCGGGCTCCCGGTGCATGGAGCCTGCTTCTCCCACTGCCTATGTCTCTGCCCCTCTCTCTCTTTCTCTCTGTGACTATCATAAATAAGTAAAAATAAAAAAAATAAATAAAAATAATCGAATCGAATCGAATCGAATCAAAAAGAATGGAATCGAATTGATTCGCATTGAAAAGAATCGATCGAATCGTATTGAATCGAAAAGAATCGAATCGAATCGAATCGAAGAATCGAATCGAAACGAATCGAATCGAAAAGAATCGAATCGAAAAGAATCGAATCGAAGAATATCAAATCGAATTGAAAAGAATTGACTCAAATCGAAAAGAATCGAATCGAAACACAAAGAATCGAATCGAATCGAATTCGAAAGAATCGAATTGAATTGAAATGAGAAGAATCGAATCGAATTGCATCGAATCGAAAATAATTGAATCGAATTGAATAAAAAATAATCAAATCGAGTCGAATCAAAAATAATTGGAATTGAATCGAATCGATAATCGAACCGAATCGAATCCAATCGAGTCGAATCGAAAATAATCGAATCGAATCAAATGGATTCAAAAACAATTAAATCGAATCGAAAAGAATCGAATGGAATCGAAAAGAATCAAACCGAATCAAAAAGAATCGAAAAGAATTGAATCAAGAAGAATCGAAATGAATTGAATCGAGTAGAATCACATCGAAGCTAGGGTAAAAGAATCGAATCGAATCAAAAATTATCTAAATCAATCCAATGAAATCCAAAAGAATTGAATCGAATCGAATCGAAAAGATTCGAATCGAAATGTAACAAGTGGAATCCAAATGATCGAATCGAATCAAATCGAAAAGAATCGAATCGAAAAGAATCGAATTGAATTGAATCGATTCGAGAAGAATCGAATCGAAAAGAATCGAATCGAATCGAAAAGAATCGAATCGAAGAGAATATAATCGAAACAAAAAGAATCGAATCGAATCGAATCAAAAAGAATCGAATCGAAACGACAAGAGGCAAATCGAATCGAATCGAAAAGAATCAAATTGAAAAGAATCGAATCAAATTGAAAAGAATCGAATCGAAAAAATCGAATCAAAAAGAATCGAATCGAATCGAAAAGAATCGAATCGAATTGAAAAGAATAGAATCGAATGGAATCGAATCGAAAAGAATCAATCGAATCGAATTGAATAGAAAAGAATCGAATAGATTCGAATCGACACGAATCGAAAAAAGTCGAAACGAATCGAATCATATCAAAGCGAAAAGAATCGAATCGAATCAAAAAGAATCGAATCGAACTGAATCGAAAAGAATCGAATCGAACAGTACCGAATCGAATTGATAAGATTCGAATCAAATAAAATCGAAAAGAATCTAATTGAAACGAAAAGAATCCAATCGAATCGAATTGAAAGGAATCGAATTGAAAAAATCGAAACGAAAAGAATCGAATCGAATCGAATTGAAAAGAATTGAATCAAATCGAAAAGAATCGAATCGAATTGAAAAGAATCGAATCGAACTGAATCAAAAAGAATCGAATCGAACTGAATAGAAAAGAATCGAATCGAAATGTAACAAATTGAATCCAAATGATCGAATCGAATCAAATCGAAAAGAATCGAGCAGAATCGAATCGAAACGAAAAGAATCGAACTGAAAATAATCGAATCGAATCGAATCGAATAGAATCGAATAGAATTGAATCGAACGAAAAGAATCTTATCGAATCGAATCGAAAAGAATCGAATCGAATCGAATGGAGAAGAATCAAATCGAACCGAATCGAAAAGAACTGAATCGAAAAGAATCGAATCGAAGAGAATCTAATCGAAACGAAAAGAATCAAATCGAATCCAAAAGAATAGAATCGAAACGAAAAGAGGCGAATCGAATCGAATCGAAAAGAAGCGAATAGAAAAAAATCGAATCGAATCGAATCGAAAAGAATCGAATTGAAAAGAATAGAATCGAAAAATTCGAATCGAATCAAATCGAAATGAATCGAATCGAATTAAATCGGTTGAAAAGATCGAATCAAAAAACATCAAAGAGAATCGAAACGAATCGAAACGAATCGAATCGAATCAAATCGAATTGAAAAGAATCGTATCAAATCAAATCTAAAAGAATCGAATCGAATCGAATCAAAAAGAATGGAATCGAATTGATTCGCATCGAAAAGAATCGATCGAATCGTATTGAATCGAAAAGAATCGAATCGAATGGAATCGAATCGAATCGAAAAGAATCGAATCGAATCGAATCGAAAAGAATTGAATCGAAGAATATCAAATCGAATTGAAAAGAATTGACTCAAATCGAAAAGGATCGAATCGAAACACAAAGAATCGAATCGAATCGAATTCGAAAGAATCGAATTGAATTGAAATGAGAAGAATCGAATCGAATTGCATCGAATCGAAAATAATTGAATCGAATTGAATAAAAAATAATCAAATCGAGTCGAATCAAAAATAATTGGAATTGAATCGAATCGATAATCGAACCGAATCGAATCCAATCGAGTCGAATCGAAAATAATCGAATCGAATCAAATGGATTCAAAAACAATTAAATCGAATCGAAAAGAATCGAATGGAATCGAAAAGAATCAAACCGAATCAAAAAGAATCGAAAAGAATTGAATCAAGAAGAATCGAAATGAATTGAATCGAGTAGAATCAAATCGAAGCTAGGGTAAAAAATCGAATCGAATCAAAAATTATCTAAATCAATCCAATGAAATCCAAATGATCGAATCGAATCAAATCGAAAAGAATCGAATGGAAAAGAATCGAATTGAATTGAATCGATTCGAGAAGAATCGAATCGAAAAGAATCGAATCGAATCGAAAAGAATCGAATCGAAGAGAATATAATCGAAACAAAAAGAATCGAATCGAATCGAATCAAAAAGAATCGAATCGAAACGACAAGAGGCGAATCGAATCGAATCGAAAAGAATCAAATTGAAAAGAATCGAATCAAATTGAAAAGAATCGAATCGAAAAAATCGAATCAAAAAGAATCGAATCGAATCGAAAAGAATCGAATCGAATCGAAAAGAATAGAATCGAATGGAATCGAATCGAAAAGAATCAATCGAATCGAATTGAATAGAAAAGAATCGAATAGATTCGAATCGACACGAATCGAAAAAAGTCGAAACGAATCGAATCATATCAAAGCGAAAAGAATCGAATCGAATCAAAAAGAATCGAATCGAACTGAATCGAAAAGAATCGAATCGAACAGTACCGAATCGAATTGATAAGATTCGAATCAAATAAAATCGAAAAGAATCTAATTGAAACGAAAAGAATCCAATCGAATCGAATTGAAAGGAATCGAATCGAAAAAATCGAATCGAAAAGAATCGAGTTGAGTTGAATCGAATCGAATCATATCGAATCGAAAAGAATCGAATCGATTTGAAAAGAATCGAATCGAACTGAATCAAAAAGAATCGAATCGAACTGAATAGAAAAGAATCGAATCGAAATGTAACAAATTGAATCCAAATGATCGAATCGAATCAAATCGAAAAGAATCGAGCAGAATCGAATCGAAACGAAAAGAATCGAACTGAAAATAATCGAATCGAATCGAATCGAATAGAATCGAATAGAATTGAATCGAACGAAAAGAATCTTATCGAATCGAATCGAAAAGAATCGAATCGAATCGAATGGAGAAGAATCAAATCGAACCGAATCGAAAAGAACTGAATCGAAAAGAATCGAATCGAAGAGAATCTAATCGAAACGAAAAGAATCAAATCGAATCCAAAAGAATAGAATCGAAACGAAAAGAGGCGAATCGAATCGAATCGAAAAGAAGCGAATAGAAAAAAATCGAATCGAATCGAATCGAAAAGAATCGAATTGAAAAGAATAGAATCGAAAAATTCGAATCGAATCAAATCGAAATGAATCGAATCGAATTAAATCGGTTGAAAAGATCGAATCAAAAAACATCAAAGAGAATCGAAATCGAAACGAATCGAATTGAATCAAATCGAATTGAAAAGAATCGTATCAAATCAAATCTAAAAGAATCGAATCGAATCGAATCAAAAAGAATGGAATCGAATTGATTCGCATCGAAAAGAATCGATCGAATCGTATTGAATCGAAAAGAATCGAATCGAATGGAATCGAATCGAATCGAAAAGAATCGAATCGAATCGAATCGAAAAGAATTGAATCGAAGAATATCAAATCGAATTGAAAAGAATTGACTCAAATCGAAAAGGATCGAATCGAAACACAAAGAATCGAATCGAATCGAATTCGAAAGAATCGAATTGAATTGAAATGAGAAGAATCGAATCGAATTGCATCGAATCGAAAATAATTGAATCGAATTGAATAAAAAATAATCAAATCGAGTCGAATCAAAAATAATTGGAATTGAATCGAATCGATAATCGAACCGAATCGAATCCAATCGAGTCGAATCGAAAATAATCGAATCGAATCAAATGGATTCAAAAACAATTAAATCGAATCGAAAAGAATCGAATGGAATCGAAAAGAATCAAACCGAATCAAAAAGAATCGAAAAGAATTGAATCAAGAAGAATCGAAATGAATTGAATCGAGTAGAATCACATCGAAGCTAGGGTAAAAGAATCGAATCGAATCAAAAATTATCTAACTCAATCCAATGAAATCCAAAAGAATTGAATCGAATCGAATCGAAAAGATTCGAATCGAAATGTAACAAGTGGAATCCAAATGATCGAATCGAATCAAATCGAAAAGAATCGAATCGAAAAGAATCGAATTGAATTGAATCGATTCGAGAAGAATCGAATCGAAAAGAATCGAATCGTATCAAATCGAATCGAATCGAAAAGAATCGAATCGAAGAGAATATAATCGAAACAAAAAGAATCGAATCGAATCGAATCAAAAAGAATCGAATCGAAACGACAAGAGGCGAATCGAATCGAATCGAAAAGAATCAAATTGAAAAGAATCGAATCAAATTGAAAAGAATCGAATCGAAAAAATCGAATCAAAAAGAATCGAATCGAATCGTATCGAATCGAAAAGAATCGAAAAGAATAGAATCGAATGGAATCGAATCGAAAAGAATCAATCGAATCGAATTGAATAGAAAAGAATCGAATAGATTCGAATCGACACGAATCGAAAAAAGTCGAAACGAATCGAATCATATCAAAGCGCAAAGAATCGAATCGAGTCCAAAAGAATCGAATCGAACTGAATCGAAAAGAATCGAATCGAACAGACCGAAAAGAATCGAATCGAAGAGAATCGTATCGAATCGAATCGAATAGAACCGAAAGAATCGAATCGATTCCAATCGACCTGAATCGAAAAGAATCGAATCGAACAGTATCGAATCTAATTGAAATGAATCGAATCAAATAAAATAGAAGAGAATCAAATCGAAACGAAAAGAATCGAATCGAATCGAATTGAAAAGAATTGAATCAAATCGAAAAGAATCGAATCGAAATGAAAAGAATCGAATCGAATCGATCGAAATGATCGATTTGAAAAGTATCGAGTTGAATCGAATCAAATCGAAAAGAATCAAATCGAATCGTATGGAATCAAAAAGAATCAAATCAAATCGAATCGAAAAGAATAGAACCGTATTTCATTGAATCGAAAAGAATTGAATCGAAAAGAATCGAGTCGAATCAAAACGAATCGAATCAAATCGAAAAGAATCGTATCGATTTGAATCGAAAAGAATCGGATCGAATCTTATATACTTGAATCAAAAAGAATCGAGTCGATTCAAATCAAAAAAATCAAACCGAATAGAAAAGAATCGAATCGAAAAGAAAAGAATCGATTCAAATCGAAAACCGAAAGGAATCAAAACGATTCGAATGGATACGAAACGAATCGAATCGAAAATAATAGAATCGAATCGTACCGAACCGAAATGAAAATAATCAAATGGAATCGAATTGAAAATAACCGAATCAAATCAAATCGAAAATAATTGAAGCGGGGATTCCTGGGAGGGGCAGCGGTTTAGTGCCTGCCTTTGGCCCAGGGCGCGATCCTGGAGACCCGGGATCAAATCCCACATAGGGCTCCCGGTGCTTGGAGCTTGCTTCTCCCTCTGCCTATCTCTGCCTCTCTCTCTCTCTCTGTGACTATCATAAATAAATAAAAAATTTAGAAAAAAAAAGAAAATAATTGAAGCGAATCTAATAGAAAATAGTTGATTCGCATTGAATCGAATCGAAAAACATCGAAATGAATTGAATTGAAAATAATGAAATCGAATCGAAAATAATCGAATCGAAAGTAATCTTATCGAATCGAAAATAATCGAATCGAATCGAATCGAAAATAATTGAACCGAGTCGATCGAATTGAGTTGAAAATAATCGAATCAAACCGAATTGAATCGAAAATAATCGAATCGAATCGAATAGAAAAGAATCGAATGGAATCGAAAAGAATCGAATCATATCGAATTGAATCGAAAAGAATCGAATCGAAGAGAACCGAAAAGAATCGAATCGAATACAATCGAAAAGAATCGTATCGAATCGAATCGAATTGAATCGAAAAGAATCGATTCCAATCGAATTGAATTGAATAGAATCGAATCGAACAGTACCGAATCGAATTGATAAGATTCGAATCAAGTAAAATCGAAAAGAATCTAATTGAAACGAAAAGAATCCAATCGAATCGAATTGAAAGGAATCGAATCGAAAAAATCGAATCGAAAAGAATCGAGTTGAGTTGAATCGAATCGAATCATATCGAATCGAAAAGAATCGAACCGAATCGAATTGAGTTGAAAAGAATTGAATCGAACTGAATCAAAAAGAATCGAATCGACCTGAATAGAAAAGAATCGAATCGAAATGTAACAAATTGAATCCAAATGATCGAATCGAATCAAATCGAAAAGAATCGAGCAGAATCGAATCGAAACGAAAAGAATCGAACTGAAAATAATCGAATCGAATCGAATCGAATAGAATCGAACAGAATTGAATCGAACGAAAAGAATCTTATCGAATCGAATCGAATCGAATGGAGAAGAATCAAATCGAACCGAATCGAAAAGAACTGAATCGAAAAGAATCGAATCGAAGAGAATCTAATCGAAACGAAAGGAATCAAATCGAATCCAAAACAATAGAATCGAAACGAAAAGAGGCGAATCGAATCGAATCGAAAAAAAGCGAAAAGAAAAAAATCGAATCGAATCGAATCGAAAGGAATCGAATTAAAAAGAATAGAATCGAAACATTCGAATCGAAATGAATCGAATCGAATTAAATCGGTTGAAAAGATCGAATCAAAAAACATCAAAGAGAATCGAAACGAATCGAATCGAATCAAATCGAATTGAAAAGAATCGTATCAAATCAAATCTAAAAGAATCGAATCGGGATCCCTGGGTGGTGCAGCGGTTTACCGCCTGCCTTTGGCCCAGGGCGCGATCCTGGAGACCCGGGATCGAATCCCATGTCGGGCTCCCGGTGCATGGAGCCTGCTTCTCCCACTGCCTATGTCTCTGCCCCTCTCTCTCTTTCTCTCTGTGACTATCATAAATAAGTAAAAATAAAAAAAATAAATAAAAATAATCGAATCGAATCGAATCGAATCAAAAAGAATGGAATCGAATTGATTCGCATTGAAAAGAATCGATCGAATCGTATTGAATCGAAAAGAATCGAATCGAATCGAATCGAAGAATCGAATCGAAACGAATCGAATCGAAAAGAATCGAATCGAAAAGAATCGAATCGAAGAATATCAAATCGAATTGAAAAGAATTGACTCAAATCGAAAAGAATCGAATCGAAACACAAAGAATCGAATCGAATCGAATTCGAAAGAATCGAATTGAATTGAAATGAGAAGAATCGAATCGAATTGCATCGAATCGAAAATAATTGAATCGAATTGAATAAAAAATAATCAAATCGAGTCGAATCAAAAATAATTGGAATTGAATCGAATCGATAATCGAACCGAATCGAATCCAATCGAGTCGAATCGAAAATAATCGAATCGAATCAAATGGATTCAAAAACAATTAAATCGAATCGAAAAGAATCGAATGGAATCGAAAAGAATCAAACCGAATCAAAAAGAATCGAAAAGAATTGAATCAAGAAGAATCGAAATGAATTGAATCGAGTAGAATCACATCGAAGCTAGGGTAAAAAATCGAATCGAATCAAAAATTATCTAAATCAATCCAATGAAATCCAAAAGAATTGAATCGAATCGAATCGAAAAGATTCGAATCGAAATGTAACAAGTGGAATCCAAATGATCGAATCGAATCAAATCGAAAAGAATCGAATCGAAAAGAATCGAATTGAATTGAATCGATTCGAGAAGAATCGAATCGAAAAGAATCGAATCGAATCGAAAAGAATCGAATCGAAGAGAATATAATCGAAACAAAAAGAATCGAATCGAATCGAATCAAAAAGAATCGAATCGAAACGACAAGAGGCGAATCGAATCGAATCGAAAAGAATCAAATTGAAAAGAATCGAATCAAATTGAAAAGAATCGAATCGAAAAAATCGAATCAAAAAGAATCGAATCGAATCGAAAAGAATCGAATCGAATTGAAAAGAATAGAATCGAATGGAATCGAATCGAAAAGAATCAATCGAATCGAATTGAATAGAAAAGAATCGAATAGATTCGAATCGACACGAATCGAAAAAAGTCGAAACGAATCGAATCATATCAAAGCGAAAAGAATCGAATCGAATCAAAAAGAATCGAATCGAACTGAATCGAAAAGAATCGAATCGAACAGTACCGAATCGAATTGATAAGATTCGAATCAAATAAAATCGAAAAGAATCTAATTGAAACGAAAAGAATCCAATCGAATCGAATTGAAAGGAATCGAATTGAAAAAATCGAAACGAAAAGAATCGAATCGAATCGAATTGAAAAGAATTGAATCAAATCGAAAAGAATCGAATCGAATTGAAAAGAATCGAATCGAACTGAATCAAAAAGAATCGAATCGAACTGAATAGAAAAGAATCGAATCGAAATGTAACAAATTGAATCCAAATGATCGAATCGAATCAAATCGAAAAGAATCGAGCAGAATCGAATCGAAACGAAAAGAATCGAACTGAAAATAATCGAATCGAATCGAATCGAATAGAATCGAATAGAATTGAATCGAACGAAAAGAATCTTATCGAATCGAATCGAAAAGAATCGAATCGAATCGAATGGAGAAGAATCAAATCGAACCGAATCGAAAAGAACTGAATCGAAAAGAATCGAATCGAAGAGAATCTAATCGAAACGAAAAGAATCAAATCGAATCCAAAAGAATAGAATCGAAACGAAAAGAGGCGAATCGAATCGAATCGAAAAGAAGCGAATAGAAAAAAATCGAATCGAATCGAATCGAAAAGAATCGAATTGAAAAGAATAGAATCGAAAAATTCGAATCGAATCAAATCGAAATGAATCGAATCGAATTAAATCGGTTGAAAAGATCGAATCAAAAAACATCAAAGAGAATCGAAACGAATCGAAACGAATCGAATTGAATCAAATCGAATTGAAAAGAATCGTATCAAATCAAATCTAAAAGAATCGAATCGAATCGAATCAAAAAGAATGGAATCGAATTGATTCGCATCGAAAAGAATCGATCGAATCGTATTGAATCGAAAAGAATCGAATCGAATGGAATCGAATCGAATCGAAAAGAATCGAATCGAATCGAATCGAAAAGAATTGAATCGAAGAATATCAAATCGAATTGAAAAGAATTGACTCAAATCGAAAAGGATCGAATCGAAACACAAAGAATCGAATCGAATCGAATTCGAAAGAATCGAATTGAATTGAAATGAGAAGAATCGAATCGAATTGCATCGAATCGAAAATAATTGAATCGAATTGAATAAAAATAATCAAATCGAGTCGAATCAAAAATAATTGGAATTGAATCGAATCGATAATCGAACCGAATCGAATCCAATCGAGTCGAATCGAAAATAATCGAATCGAATCAAATGGATTCAAAAACAATTAAATCGAATCGAAAAGAATCGAATGGAATCGAAAAGAATCAAACCGAATCAAAAAGAATCGAAAAGAATTGAATCAAGAAGAATCGAAATGAATTGAATCGAGTAGAATCACATCGAAGCTAGGGTAAAAGAATCGAATCGAATCAAAAATTATCTAACTCAATCCAATGAAATCCAAAAGAATTGAATCGAATCGAATCGAAAAGATTCGAATCGAAATGTAACAAGTGGAATCCAAATGATCGAATCGAATCAAATCGAAAAGAATCGAATCGAAAAGAATCGAATTGAATTGAATCGATTCGAGAAGAATCGAATCGAAAAGAAGCGAATCGTATCAAATCGAATCGAATCGAAAAGAATCGAATCGAAGAGAATATAATCGAAACAAAAAGAATCGAATCGAATCGAATCAAAAAGAATCGAATCGAAACGACAAGAGGCGAATCGAATCGAATCGAAAAGAATCAAATTGAAAAGAATCGAATCAAATTGAAAAGAATCGAATCGAAAAAATCGAATCAAAAAGAATCGAATCGAATCGTATCGAATCGAAAAGAATCGAAAAGAATAGAATCGAATGGAATCGAATCGAAAAGAATCAATCGAATCGAATTGAATAGAAAAGAATCGAATAGATTCGAATCGACACGAATCGAAAAAAGTCGAAACGAATCGAATCATATCAAAGCGCAAAGAATCGAATCGAGTCCAAAAGAATCGAATCGAACTGAATCGAAAAGAATCGAATCGAACAGACCGAAAAGAATCGAATCGAAGAGAATCGTATCGAATCGAATCGAATAGAACCGAAAGAATCGAATCGATTCCAATCGACCTGAATCGAAAAGAATCGAATCGAACAGTATCGAATCTAATTGAAATGAATCGAATCAAATAAAATAGAAGAGAATCAAATCGAAACGAAAAGAATCGAATCGAATCGAATTGAAAAGAATTGAATCAAATCGAAAAGAATCGAATCGAAATGAAAAGAATCGAATCGAATCGATCGAAATGATCGATTTGAAAAGTATCGAGTTGAATCGAATCAAATCGAAAAGAATCAAATCGAATCGTATGGAATCAAAAAGAATCAAATCAAATCGAATCGAAAAGAATAGAACCGTATTTCATTGAATCGAAAAGAATTGAATCGAAAAGAATCGAGTCGAATCAAAACGAATCGAATCAAATCGAAAAGAATCGTATCGATTTGAATCGAAAAGAATCGGATCGAATCTTATATACTTGAATCAAAAAGAATCGAGTCGATTCAAATCAAAAAAATCAAACCGAATAGAAAAGAATCGAATCGAAAAGAAAAGAATCGATTCAAATCGAAAACCGAAAGGAATCAAAACGATTCGAATGGATACGAAACGAATCGAATCGAAAATAATAGAATCGAATCGTACCGAACCGAAATGAAAATAATCAAATGGAATCGAATTGAAAATAACCGAATCAAATCAAATCGAAAATAATTGAAGCGGGGATTCCTGGGAGGGGCAGCGGTTTAGTGCCTGCCTTTGGCCCAGGGCGCGATCCTGGAGACCCGGGATCAAATCCCACATAGGGCTCCCGGTGCTTGGAGCTTGCTTCTCCCTCTGCCTATCTCTGCCTCTCTCTCTCTCTCTGTGACTATCATAAATAAATAAAAAATTTAGAAAAAAAAAGAAAATAATTGAAGCGAATCTAATAGAAAATAGTTGATTCGCATTGAATCGAATCGAAAAACATCGAAATGAATTGAATTGAAAATAATGAAATCGAATCGAAAATAATCGAATCGAAAGTAATCTTATCGAATCGAAAATAATCGAATCGAATCGAATCGAAAATAATTGAACCGAGTCGATCGAATTGAGTTGAAAATAATCGAATCAAACCGAATTGAATCGAAAATAATCGAATCGAATCGAATAGAAAAGAATCGAATGGAATCGAAAAGAATCGAATCATATCGAATTGAATCGAAAAGAATCGAATCGAAGAGAACCGAAAAGAATCGAATCGAATACAATCGAAAAGAATCGTATCGAATCGAATCGAATTGAATCGAAAAGAATCGATTCCAATCGAATTGAATTGAATAGAATCGAATCGAACAGTACCGAATCGAATTGATAAGATTCGAATCAAGTAAAATCGAAAAGAATCTAATTGAAACGAAAAGAATCCAATCGAATCGAATTGAAAGGAATCGAATCGAAAAAATCGAATCGAAAAGAATCGAGTTGAGTTGAATCGAATCGAATCATATCGAATCGAAAAGAATCGAACCGAATCGAATTGAGTTGAAAAGAATTGAATCGAACTGAATCAAAAAGAATCGAATCGACCTGAATAGAAAAGAATCGAATCGAAATGTAACAAATTGAATCCAAATGATCGAATCGAATCAAATCGAAAAGAATCGAGCAGAATCGAATCGAAACGAAAAGAATCGAACTGAAAATAATCGAATCGAATCGAATCGAATCGAATCGAACAGAATTGAATCGAACGAAAAGAATCTTATCGAATCGAATCGAATCGAATGGAGAAGAATCAAATCGAACCGAATCGAAAAGAACTGAATCGAAAAGAATCGAATCGAAGAGAATCTAATCGAAACGAAAGGAATCAAATCGAATCCAAAACAATAGAATCGAAACGAAAAGAGGCGAATCGAATCGAATCGAAAAGAAGCGAAAAGAAAAAAATCGAATCGAATCGAATCGAAAAGAATCGAATTAAAAAGAATAGAATCGAAACATTCGAATCGAAATGAATCGAATCGAATTAAATCGGTTGAAAAGATCGAATCAAAAAACATCAAAGAGAATCGAAACGAATCGAATCGAATCAAATCGAATTGAAAAGAATCGTATCAAATCAAATCTAAAAGAATCGAATCGGGATCCCTGGGTGGTGCAGCGGTTTACCGCCTGCCTTTGGCCCAGGGCGCGATCCTGGAGACCCGGGATCGAATCCCATGTCGGGCTCCCGGTGCATGGAGCCTGCTTCTCCCACTGCCTATGTCTCTGCCCCTCTCTCTCTTTCTCTCTGTGACTATCATAAATAAATAAAAATAAAAAAAAATAAATAAAAATAATCGAATCGAATCGAATCGAATCAAAAAGAATGGAATCGAATTGATTCGCATTGAAAAGAATCGATCGAATCGTATTGAATCGAAAAGAATCGAATCGAATCGAATCGAAGAATCGAATCGAAACGAATCGAATCGAAAAGAATCGAATCGAAAAGAATCGAATCGAAGAATATCAAATCGAATTGAAAAGAATTGACTCAAATCGAAAAGAATCGAATCGAAACACAAAGAATCGAATCGAATCGAATTCGAAAGAATCGAATTGAATTGAAATGAGAAGAATCGAATCGAATTGCATCGAATCGAAAATAATTGAATCGAATTGAATAAAAAATAATCAAATCGAGTCGAATCAAAAATAATTGGAATTGAATCGAATCGATAATCGAACCGAATCGAATCCAATCGAGTCGAATCGAAAATAATCGAATCGAATCAAATGGATTCAAAAACAATTAAATCGAATCGAAAAGAATCGAATGGAATCGAAAAGAATCAAACCGAATCAAAAAGAATCGAAAAGAATTGAATCAAGAAGAATCGAAATGAATTGAATCGAGTAGAATCACATCGAAGCTAGGGTAAAAGAATCGAATCGAATCAAAAATTATCTAAATCAATCCAATGAAATCCAAAAGAATTGAATCGAATCGAATCGAAAAGATTCGAATCGAAATGTAACAAGTGGAATCCAAATGATCGAATCGAATCAAATCGAAAAGAATCGAATCGAAAAGAATCGAATTGAATTGAATCGATTCGAGAAGAATCGAATCGAAAAGAATCGAATCGAATCGAAAAGAATCGAATCGAAGAGAATATAATCGAAACAAAAAGAATCGAATCGAATCGAATCAAAAAGAATCGAATCGAAACGACAAGAGGCGAATCGAATCGAATCGAAAAGAATCAAATTGAAAAGAATCGAATCAAATTGAAAAGAATCGAATCGAAAAAATCGAATCAAAAAGAATCGAATCGAATCGAAAAGAATCGAATCGAATTGAAAAGAATAGAATCGAATGGAATCGAATCGAAAAGAATCAATCGAATCGAATTGAATAGAAAAGAATCGAATAGATTCGAATCGACACGAATCGAAAAAAGTCGAAACGAATCGAATCATATCAAAGCGAAAAGAATCGAATCGAATCAAAAAGAATCGAATCGAACTGAATCGAAAAGAATCGAATCGAACAGTACCGAATCGAATTGATAAGATTCGAATCAAATAAAATCGAAAAGAATCTAATTGAAACGAAAAGAATCCAATCGAATCGAATTGAAAGGAATCGAATTGAAAAAATCGAAACGAAAAGAATCGAATCGAATCGAATTGAAAAGAATTGAATCAAATCGAAAAGAATCGAATCGAATTGAAAAGAATCGAATCGAACTGAATCAAAAAGAATCGAATCGAACTGAATAGAAAAGAATCGAATCGAAATGTAACAAATTGAATCCAAATGATCGAATCGAATCAAATCGAAAAGAATCGAGCAGAATCGAATCGAAACGAAAAGAATCGAACTGAAAATAATCGAATCGAATCGAATCGAATAGAATCGAATAGAATTGAATCGAACGAAAAGAATCTTATCGAATCGAATCGAAAAGAATCGAATCGAATCGAATGGAGAAGAATCAAATCGAACCGAATCGAAAAGAACTGAATCGAAAAGAATCGAATCGAAGAGAATCTAATCGAAACGAAAAGAATCAAATCGAATCCAAAAGAATAGAATCGAAACGAAAAGAGGCGAATCGAATCGAATCGAAAAGAAGCGAATAGAAAAAAATCGAATCGAATCGAATCGAAAAGAATCGAATTGAAAAGAATAGAATCGAAAAATTCGAATCGAATCAAATCGAAATGAATCGAATCGAATTAAATCGGTTGAAAAGATCGAATCAAAAAACATCAAAGAGAATCGAAACGAATCGAAACGAATCGAATTGAATCAAATCGAATTGAAAAGAATCGTATCAAATCAAATCTAAAAGAATCGAATCGAATCGAATCAAAAAGAATGGAATCGAATTGATTCGCATCGAAAAGAATCGATCGAATCGTATTGAATCGAAAAGAATCGAATCGAATGGAATCGAATCGAATCGAAAAGAATCGAATCGAATCGAATCGAAAGAATTGAATCGAAGAATATCAAATCGAATTGAAAAGAATTGACTCAAATCGAAAAGGATCGAATCGAAACACAAAGAATCGAATCGAATCGAATTCGAAAGAATCGAATTGAATTGAAATGAGAAGAATCGAATCGAATTGCATCGAATCGAAAATAATTGAATCGAATTGAATAAAAAATAATCAAATCGAGTCGAATCAAAAATAATTGGAATTGAATCGAATCGATAATCGAACCGAATCGAATCCAATCGAGTCGAATCGAAAATAATCGAATCGAATCAAATGGATTCAAAAACAATTAAATCGAATCGAAAAGAATCGAATGGAATCGAAAAGAATCAAACCGAATCAAAAAGAATCGAAAAGAATTGAATCAAGAAGAATCGAAATGAATTGAATCGAGTAGAATCACATCGAAGCTAGGGTAAAAGAATCGAATCGAATCAAAAATTATCTAACTCAATCCAATGAAATCCAAAAGAATTGAATCGAATCGAATCGAAAAGATTCGAATCGAAATGTAACAAGTGGAATCCAAATGATCGAATCGAATCAAATCGAAAAGAATCGAATCGAAAAGAATCGAATTGAATTGAATCGATTCGAGAAGAATCGAATCGAAAAGAAGCGAATCGTATCAAATCGAATCGAATCGAAAAGAATCGAATCGAAGAGAATATAATCGAAACAAAAAGAATCGAATCGAATCGAATCAAAAAGAATCGAATCGAAACGACAAGAGGCGAATCGAATCGAATCGAAAAGAATCAAATTGAAAAGAATCGAATCAAATTGAAAAGAATCGAATCGAAAAAATCGAATCAAAAAGAATCGAATCGAATCGTATCGAATCGAAAAGAATCGAAAAGAATAGAATCGAATGGAATCGAATCGAAAAGAATCAATCGAATCGAATTGAATAGAAAAGAATCGAATAGATTCGAATCGACACGAATCGAAAAAAGTCGAAACGAATCGAATCATATCAAAGCGCAAAGAATCGAATCGAGTCCAAAAGAATCGAATCGAACTGAATCGAAAAGAATCGAATCGAACAGACCGAAAAGAATCGAATCGAAGAGAATCGTATCGAATCGAATCGAATAGAACCGAAAGAATCGAATCGATTCCAATCGACCTGAATCGAAAAGAATCGAATCGAACAGTATCGAATCTAATTGAAATGAATCGAATCAAATAAAATAGAAGAGAATCAAATCGAAACGAAAAGAATCGAATCGAATCGAATTGAAAAGAATTGAATCAAATCGAAAAGAATCGAATCGAAATGAAAAGAATCGAATCGAATCGATCGAAATGATCGATTTGAAAAGTATCGAGTTGAATCGAATCAAATCGAAAAGAATCAAATCGAATCGTATGGAATCAAAAAGAATCAAATCAAATCGAATCGAAAAGAATAGAACCGTATTTCATTGAATCGAAAAGAATTGAATCGAAAAGAATCGAGTCGAATCAAACGAATCGAATCAAATCGAAAAGAATCGTATCGATTTGAATCGAAAAGAATCGGATCGAATCTTATATACTTGAATCAAAAAGAATCGAGTCGATTCAAATCAAAAAAATCAAACCGAATAGAAAAGAATCGAATCGAAAAGAAAAGAATCGATTCAAATCGAAAACCGAAAGGAATCAAAACGATTCGAATGGATACGAAACGAATCGAATCGAAAATAATAGAATCGAATCGTACCGAACCGAAATGAAAATAATCAAATGGAATCGAATTGAAAATAACCGAATCAAATCAAATCGAAAATAATTGAAGCGGGGATTCCTGGGAGGGGCAGCGGTTTAGTGCCTGCCTTTGGCCCAGGGCGCGATCCTGGAGACCCGGGATCAAATCCCACATAGGGCTCCCGGTGCTTGGAGCTTGCTTCTCCCTCTGCCTATCTCTGCCTCTCTCTCTCTCTCTGTGACTATCATAAATAAATAAAAAATTTAGAAAAAAAAAGAAAATAATTGAAGCGAATCTAATAGAAAATAGTTGATTCGCATTGAATCGAATCGAAAAACATCGAAATGAATTGAATTGAAAATAATGAAATCGAATCGAAAATAATCGAATCGAAAGTAATCTTATCGAATCGAAAATAATCGAATCGAATCGAATCGAAAATAATTGAACCGAGTCGATCGAATTGAGTTGAAAATAATCGAATCAAACCGAATTGAATCGAAAATAATCGAATCGAATCGAATAGAAAAGAATCGAATGGAATCGAAAAGAATCGAATCATATCGAATTGAATCGAAAAGAATCGAATCGAAGAGAACCGAAAAGAATCGAATCGAATACAATCGAAAGAATCGTATCGAATCGAATCGAATTGAATCGAAAAGAATCGATTCCAATCGAATTGAATTGAATAGAATCGAATCGAACAGTACCGAATCGAATTGATAAGATTCGAATCAAGTAAAATCGAAAAGAATCTAATTGAAACGAAAAGAATCCAATCGAATCGAATTGAAAGGAATCGAATCGAAAAAATCGAATCGAAAAGAATCGAGTTGAGTTGAATCGAATCGAATCATATCGAATCGAAAAGAATCGAACCGAATCGAATTGAGTTGAAAAGAATTGAATCGAACTGAATCAAAAAGAATCGAATCGACCTGAATAGAAAAGAATCGAATCGAAATGTAACAAATTGAATCCAAATGATCGAATCGAATCAAATCGAAAAGAATCGAGCAGAATCGAATCGAAACGAAAAGAATCGAACTGAAAATAATCGAATCGAATCGAATCGAATCGAATCGAACAGAATTGAATCGAACGAAAAGAATCTTATCGAATCGAATCGAATCGAATGGAGAAGAATCAAATCGAACCGAATCGAAAAGAACTGAATCGAAAAGAATCGAATCGAAGAGAATCTAATCGAAACGAAAGGAATCAAATCGAATCCAAAACAATAGAATCGAAACGAAAAGAGGCGAATCGAATCGAATCGAAAAGAAGCGAAAAGAAAAAATCGAATCGAATCGAATCGAAAAGAATCGAATTAAAAAGAATAGAATCGAAACATTCGAATCGAAATGAATCGAATCGAATTAAATCGGTTGAAAAGATCGAATCAAAAAACATCAAAGAGAATCGAAACGAATCGAATCGAATCAAATCGAATTGAAAAGAATCGTATCAAATCAAATCTAAAAGAATCGAATCGGGATCCCTGGGTGGTGCAGCGGTTTACCGCCTGCCTTTGGCCCAGGGCGCGATCCTGGAGACCCGGGATCGAATCCCATGTCGGGCTCCCGGTGCATGGAGCCTGCTTCTCCCACTGCCTATGTCTCTGCCCCTCTCTCTCTTTCTCTCTGTGACTATCATAAATAAATAAAAATAAAAAAAATAAATAAAAATAATCGAATCGAATCGAATCGAATCAAAAAGAATGGAATCGAATTGATTCGCATTGAAAAGAATCGATCGAATCGTATTGAATCGAAAAGAATCGAATCGAATCGAATCGAAGAATCGAATCGAAACGAATCGAATCGAAAAGAATCGAATCGAAAAGAATCGAATCGAAGAATATCAAATCGAATTGAAAAGAATTGACTCAAATCGAAAAGAATCGAATCGAAACACAAAGAATCGAATCGAATCGAATTCGAAAGAATCGAATTGAATTGAAATGAGAAGAATCGAATCGAATTGCATCGAATCGAAAATAATTGAATCGAATTGAATAAAAAATAATCAAATCGAGTCGAATCAAAAATAATTGGAATTGAATCGAATCGATAATCGAACCGAATCGAATCCAATCGAGTCGAATCGAAAATAATCGAATCGAATCAAATGGATTCAAAAACAATTAAATCGAATCGAAAAGAATCGAATGGAATCGAAAAGAATCAAACCGAATCAAAAAGAATCGAAAAGAATTGAATCAAGAAGAATCGAAATGAATTGAATCGAGTAGAATCACATCGAAGCTAGGGTAAAAGAATCGAATCGAATCAAAAATTATCTAAATCAATCCAATGAAATCCAAAAGAATTGAATCGAATCGAATCGAAAAGATTCGAATCGAAATGTAACAAGTGGAATCCAAATGATCGAATCGAATCAAATCGAAAAGAATCGAATCGAAAAGAATCGAATTGAATTGAATCGATTCGAGAAGAATCGAATCGAAAAGAAGCGAATCGAATCGAAAAGAATCGAATCGAAGAGAATATAATCGAAACAAAAAGAATCGAATCGAATCGAATCAAAAAGAATCGAATCGAAACGACAAGAGGCGAATCGAATCGAATCGAAAAGAATCAAATTGAAAAGAATCGAATCAAATTGAAAAGAATCGAATCGAAAAAATCGAATCAAAAAGAATCGAATCGAATCGTATCGAATCGAAAGAATCGAAAAGAATAGAATCGAATGGAATCGAATCGAAAAGAATCAATCGAATCGAATTGAATAGAAAAGAATCGAATAGATTCGAATCGACACGAATCGAAAAAAGTCGAAACGAATCGAATCATATCAAAGCGCAAAGAATCGAATCGAGTCCAAAAGAATCGAATCGAACTGAATCGAAAAGAATCGAATCGAACAGACCGAAAAGAATCGAATCGAAGAGAATCGTATCGAATCGAATCGAATAGAACCGAAAGAATCGAATCGATTCCAATCGACCTGAATCGAAAAGAATCGAATCGAACAGTATCGAATCTAATTGAAATGAATCGAATCAAATAAAATAGAAGAGAATCAAATCGAAACGAAAAGAATCGAATCGAATCGAATTGAAAAGAATTGAATCAAATCGAAAAGAATCGAATCGAAATGAAAAGAATCGAATCGAATCGATCGAAATGATCGATTTGAAAAGTATCGAGTTGAATCGAATCAAATCGAAAAGAATCAAATCGAATCGTATGGAATCAAAAAGAATCAAATCAAATCGAATCGAAAAAGAATAGAACCGTATTTCATTGAATCGAAAAGAATTGAATCGAAAAGAATCGAGTCGAATCAAAACGAATCGAATCAAATCGAAAAGAATCGTATCGATTTGAATCGAAAAGAATCGGATCGAATCTTATATACTTGAATCAAAAAGAATCGAGTCGATTCAAATCAAAAAAATCAAACCGAATAGAAAAGAATCGAATCGAAAAGAAAAGAATCGATTCAAATCGAAAACCGAAAGGAATCAAAACGATTCGAATGGATACGAAACGAATCGAATCGAAAATAATAGAATCGAATCGTACCGAACCGAAATGAAATAATCAAATGGAATCGAATTGAAAATAACCGAATCAAATCAAATCGAAAATAATTGAAGCGGGGATTCCTGGGAGGGGCAGCGGTTTAGTGCCTGCCTTTGGCCCAGGGCGCGATCCTGGAGACCCGGGATCAAATCCCACATAGGGCTCCCGGTGCTTGGAGCTTGCTTCTCCCTCTGCCTATCTCTGCCTCTCTCTCTCTCTCTGTGACTATCATAAATAAATAAAAAATTTAGAAAAAAAAAGAAAATAATTGAAGCGAATCTAATAGAAAATAGTTTGATTCGCATTGAATCGAATCGAAAAACATCGAAATGAATTGAATTGAAAATAATGAAATCGAATCGAAAATAATCGAATCGAAAGTAATCTTATCGAATCGAACAATAATCGAATCGAATCGAATCGAAAATAATTGAACCGAGTCGATCGAATTGAGTTTGAAAATAATCGAATCAAACCGAATTGAATCGAAAATAATCGAATCGAATCGAATAGAAAAGAATCGAATGGAATCGAAAAGAATCGAATCATATCGAATTGAATCGAAAAGAATCGAATCGAAGAGAACCGAAAAGAATCGAATCGAATACAATCGAAAAGAATCGTATCGAATCGAATCGAATTGAATCGAAAAAGAATCGATTCCAATCGAATTGAATTGAATAGAATCGAATCGAACAGTACCGAATCGAATTGATAAGATTCGAATCAAGTAAAATCGAAAAGAATCTAATTGAACGAAAAGAATCCAATCGAATCGAATTGAAAGGAATCGAATCGAAAAAAATCGAATCGAAAAGAATCGAGTTGAGTTGAATCGAATCGAATCATATCGAATCGAAAAGAATCGAAACCGAATCGAATTGAGTTGAAAAGAATTGAATCGAACTGAATCAAAAGAATCGAATCGACCTGAATCGAAAAGAATCGAATCGAAATGTAACAAATTGAATCCAAATGATCGAATCGAATCAAATCGAAAAGAATCGAGCAGAATCGAATCGAAAACGAAAAGAATCGAACTGAAAATAATCGAATCGAATCGAATCGAATATCGAACAGAATTGAATCGAACGAAAAGAATCTTATCGAATCGAATCGAATCGAATGGAGAAGAATCAAATCGAACCGAATCGAAAAGAACTGAAATCGAAAAGAATCGAATCGAAGAGAATCTAATCGAAACGAAAGGAATCAAATCGAATCCAAAACAATAGAATCGAAACGAAAAGAGGCGAATCGAATCGAATCGAAAAGAAGCGAACAAGAAACAAATCGAATCGAATCGAATCGAAAAGAATCGAATTAAAAAGAATAGAATCGAACATTCGAATCGAATGAATCGAATCGAATAAAATCGGTTTGAAAAGATCGAAATCAAAAACATCAAAGAGAATCGAAACGAATCGAATCGAATCAAATCGAATTGAAAAGAATCGTATCAAATCAAATCTAAAAGAATCGAATCGGGATCCCTGGGTGGTGCAGCGGTTTACCGCCTGCCTTGGGCCCAGGGCGCGATCCTGGAGAACCCGGGATCGAATCCCATGTCGGGCTCCCGGTGCATGGAGGCCTGCTTCTCCCCTGCCTATGTCTCTGCCCCTCTCTCTCTTTCTCTCTGTGACTATCATAAATAAATAAAATAAAAAAAATAATAAAAATAATCGAATCGAATCGAATCGAATCAAAAAGAATGGAATCGAATTGATTCGCATTGAAAAGAATCGATCGAATCGTATTGAATCGAAAAGAATCGAATCGAATCGAATCGAAGAATCGAAACGAAACGAATCGAATAGAAAAGAATCAAATCGAAAAGAATCGAATCGAAGAATATCAAATCGAATTGAAAAGAATTGACTCAAATCGAAAAGAATCGAATCGAAACCAAAGAATCGAATCGAATCGAATTCGAAGAATCGAATTGAATTGAAATGAGAAGAATCGAATCGAATTGCATCGAATCGAAAATAATTGAATCGAATTGAATAAAAAATAATCAAATCGAGTCGAATCAAAAATAATTGGAATTGAATCGAATCGATAATCGAACCGAATCGAATCCAATCGAGTCGAATCGAAAATAATCGAATCGAATCAAATGGATTCAAAACAATTAAATCGAATCGAAAAGAATCGAATGGAATCGAAAAGAATCAAACCGAATCAAAAAGAATCGAAAAGAATTGAATCAAGAAGATCGAAATGAATTGAATCGAGTAGAATCACATCGAAGCTAGGGTAAAAAGAAATCGAATCGAATCAAAAATTATCTAAATCAATCAATGAAATCCAAAAGAATTGAATCGAATCGAATCGAAAAGATTCGAATCGAAATGTAACAAGTGGATCCAAATGATCGAATCGAATCAAATCGAAAAGAAATCGACGGAAAAGAATCGAATTGAATTGAATCGATTCGAGAAGAATCGAATCGAAAAAGAAGCGAATCGAATCGAAAGAATCGAATCGAAGAGAATATAATCGAAACAAAAAGAAATCGAATTCGAATCGAATCAAAAAGAATCGAATCGAAACGACAAGAGGCGAATCGAATCGAATCGAAAAGAATCAAATTGAAAAGAATCGAATCAAATGGAAAAGAAGCGAATCGAAAAATCGAATCAAAAGACGAATATCGAATCGTATCGAATCGAAACGAATCGAATTAAGAATAGAATCGAATGGAATTCGAATCGAAAGAATCACATCGAATCGAATTGAATAGAAAGAATCGAATAGATTCGAATCGACACGAATCGAAAAAAGTCGAAACGAATCGAATCATATCAAAGCGCAAAGAATCGAATCGAGTCCAAAAGAATCGAATCGAACTGAATCGAAAAGAATCGAATCGAACAGACCGAAAAGAATCGAATCGAAGAGAATCGTATCGAATCGAATCGAATAGAACCGAAAGAATCGAATCGATTCCAATCGACCTGAATCGAAAAGAATCGAATCGAACAGTATCGAATCTAATTGAAATGAATCGAATCAAATAAAATAGAAGAGAATCAAATCGAAACGAAAAGAATCGAATCGAATCGAATTGAAAAGAATTGAATCAAATCGAAAAGAATCGAATCGAAATGAAAAGAATCGAATCGAATCGATCGAAATGATCGATTTGAAAAGTATCGAGTTGAATCGAATCAAATCGAAAAGAATCAAATCGAATCGTATGGAATCAAAAAGAATCAAATCAAATCGAATCGAAAAGAATAGAACCGTATTTCATTGAATCGAAAAGAATTGAATCGAAAAGAATCGAGTCGAATCAAAACGAATCGAATCAAATCGAAAAGAATCGTATCGATTTGAATCGAAAAGAATCGGATCGAATCTTATATACTTGAATCAAAAAGAATCGAGTCGATTCAAATCAAAAAAATCAAACCGAATAGAAAAGAATCGAATCGAAAAGAAAAGAATCGATTCAAATCGAAAACCGAAAGGAATCAAAACGATTCGAATGGATACGAAACGAATCGAATCGAAAATAATAGAATCGAATCGTACCGAACCGAAATGAAAATAATCAAATGGAATCGAATTGAAAATAACCGAATCAAATCAAATCGAAAATAATTGAAGCGGGGATTCCTGGGAGGGGCAGCGGTTTAGTGCCTGCCTTTGGCCCAGGGCGCGATCCTGGAGACCCGGGATCAAATCCCACATAGGGCTCCCGTGTGCTTGGAGCTTGCTTCTCCCTCTGCCTATCTCTGCCTCTCTCTCTCTCTGTGACTATCATAAATAAATAAAAAATTTAGAAAAAAAAAGAAAATAATTGAAGCGAATCTAATAGAAAATAGTTGATTCGCATTGAATCGAATCGAAAAACATCGAAATGAATTGAATTGAAAATAATGAAATCGAATCGAAAATAATCGAATCGAAAGTAATCTTATCGAATCGAAAATAATCGAATCGAATCGAATCGAAAATAATTGAACCGAGTCGATCGAATTGAGTTGAAAATAATCGAATCAAACCGAATTGAATCGAAAATAATCGATCGAATCGAATAGAAAAGAAAAGAATCGAATGGAATCGAAAAGAATCGAATCATATCGAATTGAATCGAAAAGAATCGAATCGAAGAGAACCGAAAAGAATCGAATCGAATACAATCGAAAAGAATCGTATCGAATCGAATCGAATTGAATCGAAAAGAATCGATTCCAATCGAATTGAATTGAATAGAATCGAATCGAACAGTACCGAATCGAATTGATAAGATTCGAATCAAGTAAAATCGAAAAGAATCTAATTGAAACGAAAAGAATCCAATCGAATCGAATTGAAAGGAATCGAATCGAAAAAATCGAATCGAAAAGAATCGAGTTGAGTTGAATCGAATCGAATCATATCGAATCGAAAAGAATCGAACCGAATCGAATTGAGTTGAAAAGAATTGAATCGAACTGAATCAAAAAGAATCGAATCGACCTGAATAGAAAAGAATCGAATCGAAATGTAACAAATTGAATCCAAATGATCGAATCGAATCAAATCGAAAAGAATCGAGCAGAATCGAATCGAAACGAAAAGAATCGAACTGAAAATAATCGAATCGAATCGAATCGAATCGAACAGAATTGAATCGAACGAAAAGAATCTTATCGAATCGAATCGAATCGAATGGAGAAGAATCAAATCGAACCGAATCGAAAAGAACTGAATCGAAAAGAATCGAATCGAAGAGAATCTAATCGAAACGAAAGGAATCAAATCGAATCCAAAACAATAGAATCGAAACGAAAAGAGGCGAATCGAATCGAATCGAAAAGAAGCGAAAAGAAAAAAATCGAATCGAATCGAATCGAAAAGAATCGAATTAAAAAGAATAGAATCGAAACATTCGAATCGAAATGAATCGAATCGAATTAAATCGGTTGAAAAGATCGAATCAAAAACATCAAAGAGAATCGAAACGAATCGAATCGAATCAAATCGAATTGAAAAGAATCGTATCAAATCAAATCTAAAAGAATCGAATCGGGATCCCTGGGTGGTGCAGCGGTTTACCGCCTGCCTTTGGCCCAGGGCGCGATCCTGGAGACCCGGGATCGAATCCCATGTCGGGCTCCCGGTGCATGGAGCCTGCTTCTCCCACTGCCTATGTCTCTGCCCCTCTCTCTCTTTCTCTCTGTGACTATCATAAATAAATAAAATAAAAAAAAAATAAATAAAAATAATCGAATCGAATCGAATCGAATCAAAAAGAATGGAATCGAATTGATTCGCATTGAAAAGAATCGATCGAATCGTATTGAATCGAAAAGAATCGAATCGAATCGAATCGAAGAATCGAATCGAAACGAATCGAATCGAAAAGAATCGAATCGAAAAGAATCGAATCGAAGAATATCAAATCGAATTGAAAAGAATTGACTCAAATCGAAAAGAATCGAATCGAAACACAAAGAATCGAATCGAATCGAATTCGAAAGAATCGAATTGAATTGAAATGAGAAGAATCGAATCGAATTGCATCGAATCGAAAATAATTGAATCGAATTGAATAAAAAATAATCAAATCGAGTCGAATCAAAAATAATTGGAATTGAATCGAATCGATAATCGAACCGAATCGAATCCAATCGAGTCGAATCGAAAATAATCGAATCGAATCAAATGGATTCAAAAACAATTAAATCGAATCGAAAAGAATCGAATGGAATCGAAAAGAATCAAACCGAATCAAAAAGAATCGAAAAGAATTGAATCAAGAAGAATCGAAATGAATTGAATCGAGTAGAATCACATCGAAGCTAGGGTAAAAAATCGAATCGAATCAAAAAATTATCTAAATCAATCCAATGAAATCCAAAAGAATTGAATCGAATCGAATCGAAAAGATTCGAATCGAAATGTAACAAGTGGAATCCAAATGATCGAATCGAATCAAATCGAAAAGAATCGAATCGAAAAGAATCGAATTGAATTGAATCGATTCGAGAAGAATCGAATCGAAAAGAATCGAATCGAATCGAAAAGAATCGAATCGAAGAGAAATAATCGAAACAAAAAGAATCGAATCGAATCGAATCAAAAAGAATCGAATCGAAACGACAAGAGGCGAATCGAATCGAATCGAAAAGAATCAAATTGAAAAGAATCGAATCAAATTGAAAAGAATCGAATCGAAAAAATCGAATCAAAAAGAATCGAATCGAATCGAAAAGAATCGAATCGAATGAAAAGAATAGAATCGAATGGAATCGAATCGAAAAGAATCAATCGAATCGAATTGAATAGAAAAGAATCGAATAGATTCGAATCGACACGAATCGAAAAAAGTCGAAACGAATCGAATCATATCAAAGCGAAAAGAATCGAATCGAATCAAAAAGAATCGAATCGAACTGAATCGAAAAGAATCGAATCGAACAGTACCGAATCGAATTGATAAGATTCGAATCAAATAAAATCGAAAAGAATCTAATTGAAACGAAAAGAATCCAATCGAATCGAATTGAAAGGAATCGAATGAAAAAATCGAAACGAAAAGAATCGAATCGAATTGAAAAGAATTGAATCAAATCGAAAAGAATCGAATCGAATTGAAAAGAATCGAATCGAACTGAATCAAAAAGAATCGAATCGAACTGAATAGAAAAGAATCGAATCGAAATGTAACAAATTGAATCCAAATGATCGAATCGAATCAAATCGAAAAGAATCGAGCAGAATCGAATCGAAACGAAAAGAATCGAACTGAAAATAATCGAATCGAATCGAATAGAATAGAATCGAATAGAATTGAATCGAACGAAAAGAATCTTATCGAATCGAATCGAAAAGAATCGAATCGAATCGAATGGAGAAGAATCAAATCGAACCGAATCGAAAAGAACTGAATCGAAAAGAATCGAATCGAAGAGAATCTAATCGAAACGAAAAGAATCAAATCGAATCCAAAAGAATAGAATCGAAACGAAAAGAGGCGAATCGAATCGAAAAGAAGCGAATAGAAAAAAATCGAATCGAATCGAATCGAAAAGAATCGAATTGAAAAGAATAGAATCGAAAAATTCGAATCGAATCAAATCGAAATGAATCGAATCGAATTAAATCGGTTGAAAAGATCGAATCAAAAAACATCAAAGAGAATCGAAACGAATCGAATCGAATCAAATCCAATTGAAAAGAATCGTATCAAATCAAATCTAAAAGAATCGAATCGAATCGAATCAAAAAGAATGGAATCGAATTGATTCGTATCGAAAAGAATCGATCGAATCGTAATGAATCGAAAAGAATCGAATCGAATGGAATCGAATCGAATCGAAAAGAATCGAATCGAATCGAATCGAAAAGAATTGAATCGAAGAATATCAAATCGAATTGAAAAGAATTGACTCAAATCGAAAAGAATCGAATCGAATCGAATTCGAAAGAATCGAATTGAATTGAAATGAGAAGAATCGAATCGAATTGCATCGAATCGAAAATAATTGAATCGAATTGAATAAAAAATAATCAAATCGAGTCGAATCAAAAATAATTGGAATTGAATCGAATCGATAATCGAACCGAATCGAATCCAATCGAGTCGAATCGAAAATAATCGAATCGAATCAAATGGATTCAAAAACAATTAAATCGAATCGAAAAGAATCGAATTGAATCGAAAAGAATCAAACCGAATCAAAAAGAATCGAAAAGAATTGAATCAAGAAGAATCGAAATGAATTGAATCGAGTAGAATCAAATCGAAGCTAGGGTAAAAGAATCGAATCGAATCAAAAATTATCTAAATCAATCCAATGAAATCCAAAAGAATTGAATCGAATCGAATCGAAAAGATTCGAATCGAAATGTAACAAGTGGAATCCAAATGATCGAATCGAATCAAATCGAAAAGAATCGAATCGAAAAGAATCGAATTGAATTGAATCGATTCGAGAAGAATCGAATCGAAAAGAAGCGAATCGTATCAAATCGAATCGAATCGAAAAGAATCGAATCGAAGAGAATATAATCGAAACAAAAAGAATCGAATCGAATCGAATCAAAAAGAATCGAATCGAAACGACAGAGGCGAATCGAATCGAATCGAAAAGAATCAAATTGAAAAGAATCGAATCAAATTGAAAAGAATCGAATCGAAAAAATCGAATCAAAAAGAATCGAATCGAATCGTAAAGAAAGAATCGAATCGAAAAGAATAGAATCGAATGGAATCGAATCGAAAAGAATCAATCGAATCGAATTGAATAGAAAAGAATCGAATAGATTCGAATCGACACGAATCGAAAAAAGTCGAAACGAATCGAATCATATCAAAGCGCAAAGAATCGAATCGAGTCCAAAAGAATCGAATCGAACTGAATCGAAAAGAATCGAATCGAACAGACCGAAAAGAATCGAATCGAAGAGAATCGTATCGAATCGAATCGAATAGAACCGAAAGAATCGAATCGATTCCAATCGACCTGAATCGAAAAGAATCGAATCGAACAGTATCGAATCTAATTGAAATGAATCGAATCAAATAAAATAGAAGAGAATCAAATCGAAACGAAAAGAATCGAATCGAATCGAATTGAAAGAATTGAATCAAATCGAAAAGAATCGAATCGAAATGAAAAGAATCGAATCGAATCGATCGAAATGATCGATTTGAAAAGTATCGAGTGAATCGAATCAAATCGGAAAAGAATCAAATCGAATCGTATGGAATCAAAAAGAATCAAATCAAATCGAATCGAAAAGAATAGAACCGTATTTCATTGAATCGAAAAGAATTGAATCGAAAAGAATCGAGTCGAATCAAAACGAATCGAATCAAATCGAAAAGAATCGTATCGATTTGAATCGAAAAAGAATCGGATCGAATCTTATTACTTGAATCAAAAAGAATCGAGTCGATTCAAATCAAAAAATCAAACCGAATAGAAAAGAATCGAATCGAAAAGAAAAGAATCGATTCAAATCGAAAACCGAAAGGAATCAAAACGATTCGAATGGATACGAAACGAATCGAATCGAAAATAATAGAATCGAATCGTACCGAACCGAAATGAAAATAATCAATGGAATCGAATTGAAATAACCGAATCAAATCAAATCGAAAATAATTGAAGCGGGGATTCCTGGGAGGGGCAGCGGTTTTAGTGCCTGCCTTTGGCCCAGGGCGCGATCCTGGAGACCCGGGATCAAATCCCACATAGGGCTCCCGGT